>NC_048312.1:6878741-7063296 GCF_013100865.1 Trachemys scripta elegans | reverse complement strand
TCCAAATATATATATATATAATATATATATATATATATATATTTGGATTGACCCCTCGTCTTCCACCATATTACATTGTCCCTTATTTAGGCTCCCAATAGGAGGACACAATTTGCTTCATTTCATCTGCTGAGTATCACTAAACTAACACACAAGAAGACTTATTAGTAGGAGGTTGTCCAGGAGGGAGTGAAGATAAGTAGTAAAGATACTAACAGGATCAATGCAAACAGCATAGGCACATTCAAACATTCAATTCAAATAGTAATAGCACATTCTGACCCGCTTCAAAGGAAGACCTAATTCCTTTAATGGATTCATTACCCCACACCCACAGTCATTTTGCCTGTCACCTTAGTCTACAATCCTTGCCAAATTGCTACCAAAGCAGCAAAGCCTTCAAAGCTGACACAAACACTGCTCCCTCATTATCAAGAAAGATCCCCTGACTGTCTATTGAAGTCCCTGCACTGTTCCTGTCTCCATGATTTAAACCTGATCCTGTTTCCAAAGCAACTTCCATTGCCATCAAGTAGGAAGGCTGCCAATATTTACCTTGCGAGATCTGCTACAGGCAGGTAGCATTGTTATGCCACTGTAAACAAACTCTCAGTACCACTATAGCCAAAGAGAAGAAAGCATGACATACAGTACTCTAATGTGAGGAGCACCACTGGCCTGATTCAGAATTCAGCTGGCATAAGCCGGGTTAAGGCTTCCCCATCAGCAGAAAAGCACCCACCACGTCCGGTTTGCCAGGCACTGAAGCCCCCCAAATGGGCTGTGTGTTCAAGGAGGAGGTGTGGCCATGCTACTTGGAAGATGTGTAGATTCAGCACATTGACTGAGCTCCTGAAGAGATTAAAGCTGCCCTTCCCAGACACAACCCATGAGGGAGGGGAGTGTTGTAGATACTGCCTGCCCTCCCCCTATGAGAGAATCCCAACTCCAATGTCTCTCAAGGAATCAAGCCCCATCTCTGAGTTCTGGCTATAAGCAGAGACTGAGAGGCTGGTTGAGGATTATTATATTAAACTGCAAGTGAAACCTGCCTGGAAAAAAATCATAGACTGTATGCAGGAGATATTTAAGAGCAGTAATATCTCACAACAAGAAGAAAAATGTATTTTTCCAAACAGGCAGACAAAAATAATTCATTGTGACTTTTTTTTTTTTTTTTTACAGATGTTTACAGTAAATTCAGTGCTGATGAGAATGCTGGATTGACAGTGCTACACACCAAAGCCCTCTTTTTATCCACAGACCAGGTACAACACACTTCCTCCCCAATTTGCTCCATGCATGTCCTTATGGGACCTTTCTACGGGATTAAGTAATTCAATCCCTAGCCTTCCTGCTGAGATGGCCAACAAAAGAATCAAAAGGAGGTTTAGATGACATGTTTTTATATTATGGATAGGAACTGTTATTAAACATAACCATTCTAATGATTCCGACAACAGTCACAGTTATTAACAGTTACCTGAAGGAATAAAAAACGTATAGCCTTGTTTCAACTCAATTCTTTGGCATAGTTCCACCCTGTCTCCCAGAAAGATATCACTTTGCTTTCCTGACAGAACCCATTCTTCATAAAGTTCTAGATTCTGCAGAGTAGGCGGAATCAGCCAGAAGATCTAAAAATAAAACAAAAAAGTTTAACTCTTACAAACAAGCAATGAAAATAAAGAGCTAACATTTTCAGCAAAATTAAAGGATGGCAATGAAGTGAACATACATAAGCAAATGTATTTTCAACATAAAGTATAAATTTTCCATGTGCTGTACACAGAGGTCCCTAGCAGATTATCGCAGCAAGATTACTCATAATTGTCATACTGCTTCTACAAAACATCATCTCTGTAAACTGGAGTCCACTAACAGCTTAATATACTACACAAGCCTGGAATATAATATTACTTTCACCTCAATTAGATATGTAGATGAACAATATCAGGAGCACAGAGATGTTCTATTTGCTGCACTTATTTCAATACTCATAGCACCTATCTCCACTGAAATCTCAGATATGACTAGTTATATCTAAACCAGTATACCTAGAAGAATGTGGATATAGCTATCTATGCTGCATATTCGAGTACTTCTGTTTTTGAATGAATGTGTGTGCCCATGCATATTCATGCACATGCTTAAAGGATCCTGAAAACTAAGAAGAGGCTCAGAGATTCTGGCAACCTAAGGAGATGTGATATGGACACATGGACGCAGCTGTGGTATATGGCCAGTTACATGCTACACGACACTTCCAGTACACAGAAGCATAAAATAAGCTTTTTCATATCAAACTTTTCTGATATTTTCGTGCCCTGGAATATTCAATGTATTTGTTTCACAGACTGAAGGGTTGTCTCCCCTGTTTAGCAAAACTCCAAGTTCATCAGCCAGGCCAAAAGATTTACAGTTTGATCACTTACAAGCAAAAGTAAAAACAAACAAACAAACAAACAAACGAGCAGAGCAGGCCTCACAAGAAATCCCCAAAAATAAAGATGTTACACTGTCAAGTCTACTTACCTTCCCTCCTCGGAAAACGTGATACCACACTGAAGTGCCACCAAAATCAATGTGAAAATCAGTGAAGCATCCTTTCACGCTCATCAAACAGTACCTGAAAAGCACATTTGGGTGGGGGGAATACAAACATAAAGAGTTACAATGAGCAGTCTGAAAACAACACTATTTATTTATTAATTTGCAGTGTAATTACGTAGAGATCTCAAACCAATGAAGCTGTTATATCTCTACAGACCCCTCATTTAGTCATCTTAATAGGACAAAAACAGGACTATAATTGGACTTCTGTTGGGAAAAGCATGCCTATTATTCTGTATGTTATTCAGTTGTCTGGAGAGAAAGCTATCAGTTATAAAAGGCTTGAGAAATGTTAAACTTAAGTTGGTCAAAAATAATCACCACGCCATTCTCTACTCCAGGTATGATCTCCTCCATTACTAAAAGCCATAACCTTCACCAAAAGTTGTGTGTTGACTGATTCAAAGAACAAAGTTTTGAAAAATCTCATCTGGATGTAAATCCCCTTGGACATCAATTATCTAACTACTATCACTGCAACTTTTGCAGGGGACAGAGTGAAGCTTCATTTGACAAAAACTGTTTTCATTCCCATTTTCAAGCATATCTGTGCAGAATAATTGAAGTATTTGCAGTATTCCAAAGTACCAGATCACTGTATTTTGTGCCCTCTAGATCTATTTTTTCAGAGCAGTTTAATGTCAACATTGCTGCAAAGGTATACAACGGCTCTCAGCTCACTGCATGAATCTCTAGCCTTCAGCCACCATCTGTAACTAATGGCCGAATTACAGCCGCCCTTCTCACAACAGGCACCTTTTGCAAATGCAGAAAACACACACCACTTAACCCACTAACCTCTTTTCCTTGTTCCAGTCGCCCTTTCATGGCTTTTTTTTTTTTTTTTTTTTTTTTAAGTTGTGGAAACAATATCAGAAAGTGGTCAAAAAAGGTTTCATTTAACTGTGTCTTTTTCTCATCACATTCAGGTAGAGAATCTCAGCGGTATGCAGACGGCGTGCAAAAGTCCCTCTAGATGATAGGCTAGAAAGGACCTTACCATGTGTCTGCAGAAGGCTAGCAAATCAGAGAGACGTTGGATACATAAGAGCCTGCTGCCTAGCAACCCCATCCAGTGCTGGAGTTGACAGAATGATACGCAATGCTGTCATGAAGACAGTCAGTTTGTGTGCTTCAAAAAAGTCCTGTGCCTTCGTCTCACAATTAAAACCTCTCCTTGTACAATAATAATGCTTTCCTCTTACCCACTCTGGAATTTCAGCAGCATTTTGAAGCAGGGATAGAGATTTTTCCACCCTTGGAGTATTTCAGATACTTCAAAAAATCACAGCTAGCCAAGAAGCTGTCTAGACTCCAAATATGCTCCATTTCAAAATATGAGTCCTTCATTCCCAAATACATTTTTTTTTTAAATCTCTCCTTTTATTCTCCTCTCCCAGGATGCTGCTGACTACACGTCAGATGGAAATTAAAAACAAAGAAGAAGCTTATAAAGGAAGTTTCCTTTCTTTATACCAGCCTGCAGAAAGTCAGATGTAGAATAATTGCTAATAAAACAAAAATAACCTGTGAATATACCAATTCAAACGAGGTCTTGACAAACATTGGAAGATCAAAATTTTTAAATAAAAAACAAATTATTATAGACTCCATTATTTTCAGTCTCCACAAAATCAATTACAAACATACCAAATTAAAACAAATTGTCCAAGGCAATACTGCCCACCTAGGATTGCCAGTCGATAGTCAGATTCTCTGGATTGTTGCAAATGGCCTTCTCTATACTTCTTGGGCTTTTATTTGTTTTGGGTTTTTTTGAATAACCTTCAACCTGCAACTTGAGGCTGTCTGTCTCTTTGTATTGAAGGTGGAAAAAATATATATAAATTAAATTTCCAGTTAAACCACAAAATGCTCAAAATGAGCTTTGCAACTGAGAACACACTGATGCAGAGATAGCTGGAAACATTCGACTTTTTTTTCTTTTAATAGCATGTTGTCTTGAAACTCCTCTAAACAGAATAATTTCCATTCCCAAGAAAGGTTGATTCAGTGAAAGATCCACAAGCGGTGGTTAATAAAACCTACAAAGCATTTGGAAAGATCAGTTTTTCTTTCCATCCACAACTGAAACCAATCACAAACGAGTTATTCCATCCTTAAATTTCTGTTGTTAATCTAACAGGGATGCTTCTGTCCAACACCAAACAGTTAATGAAAGCGTTAGGAGTCTGAAAAGCAATCTGCCGCCATACAGCAATCTCCCTTGTTGCCAGACTCTGGCACAATGCCTTTGCATTGACCTCTACAGCTTCCTCTTCCAATGTACACTGCAGTCACATGGTCTCCTCAGCACAGCTCCATGCTACAGCTAATCTTACACAGACACCACTCTAACCTCAGCTGGCAGCTTCTCAACACGAACGGCTGCTAATTTGGTTAGAGAGAGCTCAAGTTTTTAGGTTTTTCCACAACAAAATGTCCGCGATGAAAGGAAACTAGAAACAACATCTACTCTGCTTCTTTCAGTTACAGCTCTAGTCTCTGCCTTAAGCATTCTGGGCCAGAGCAGGTAATGTGCATGTAGGAACGCACTTTCAAGTAGGACATAGAGAGAGAGAGAGAGAATCTTGCCAGAGTTACACACACACACCCAATACAAGCACAAACAATTAATCAAGCTTTGTTTCTTCACAAGTACTGTAATTTCCAGTCCCTGCAGACTCAACTTTATCTCACTACACACCCCTGGTTGGGTTTTTAAAATATGCAGCTGCTTATATCTAGTTTTTTTTAAAAGCCTCCCTTCCCTGCTAGAGTTTATTTTGTGCTCTCTCTGGTATCCTGAAACTGTTCAACAGTTAGTTGATGCACTATTATATTTTTATTTCTGAAAAGATCAGGGGAAATGTAGTGCCCATTGAGACAACATACAGAGACCCACAAACTCACAAGCAAACAGAACAACAAATACAGAAACAGCACTAATGGAGAAAAACCCTTACACAAACACAGGGACAACATGTAGACAGAGTCAAAGCAAACACAGATACCATGTGCAGACACACAAATCCACATTCACAGCTATAAGCCCACCAGCGACACGAGACACTCACATGCAGAGAAACAAAGGCAGAAACAAACACTGAGTTACAAACACACTTGAGAACAGAGAGATGCAGAGGCACATGCATAGAAACTCAGGGAGGCAGACTCACAAGCAAACACACACAAGTTCATTACCCTGAGCTCAGTTCCTTCTTTTTCTCTCGTTATAAGTACAGCACAGCACACGGCTCTATTCCCTCTGGCATTACAAGGACTCCCCTGCCACTAAGCTCAGCCCATAAACCACTCCCAAACCCCAGCAGATGCTTCTGTTTTTGTTCGGGCCAATGAGAAAAGTATAGCTCACTCTTCCTTCCTCCCAGGAGCAAACCCCGGCTGGTTGAAATCCCTAAGCCTGAAACCGAATACCACAAAACCATGAGCCAACTACAAGTGCCAAACCAAAGAGCAGAAGCAGGCCATCGCTTTCTGTTTATTTGTTGGATTTTTTTTTTAAACAAGCAGTGGCTGGTGCTCTGTGTTCTGTGAGGCACAAGGCATTCGTGAGGGGGGGATAAGAGAGGCAGTTGGTTTATTTGTTAACAGTAATGTCTTTCCTAAACGAGGTAGCTCACACACACAGCCCATTAATAATTACACTGATACTTCCAAGGGAGCTGACTCTTGCTGCCAAAGCTCATGGTGGATCCTAAACACACAGCTCCTGACATCTCCCCTTCTTACTGTAGCCTTTATTTAGTGCATCTGAAAATGTGACATGGTAGAAAACAACAGGAAACAATAGGTACCTTTAGGAGAATTGTCAATAACTGCCTGACCCACTGAGTGACACTAACTCCCTGTAACTGAAAGCTACAAATTACACCACAAGACAAAAGAAACCATTGTCACCCAGGAGACATGGAGCCAGCACTCCCAGCCCCTTTTGCTTTCCTGTACTCCACCCCACCCTCAACACCAGTGCACTAAAAGGCCCCACATGGCAGTGGCTATCCCTGTGCCCCAAGAGAGCAGCTACACAGCTCCCTCAAGGGTCTCCCTTCTAAGCACTGCTTCAAGTCCCGCAAAGCTGAATTCTTCATGTACTGCAGCCCACCTTTCCCTTCATTTGGACCAAATAAGACATTAGTTTGTAAGTAGGACATAAAATTCAGGCTGCACAGTGGTTCCAAGAAGCAGGAAGGGAGAACTGAACCCAGCTCACCAGCATACTTAGCGCTCCCGAAATCTAGCTATTAGTGTCTCTCCTGCATGACATGATGCTTTGCATACCGTCTTCCCTCCCCTCTCCCTCTCCCCCACAGTAAATAAGGGATCCCACCAGGAAACCTAACCAGACTCTCCTACATGGTAGGATGCATGCATACCTCCTGTTGGGCAGGATGTGTAAGATCAGTAACATTTACCATTATCAGGACAGTGGGCCATCCAGGACATTGTTTTCGATAGACATTAATTCTCTTTCCTATCATACTACACAAGTCAGGAACAGAGCAGCTAGATCCACCGCAACCAGCTTTTCCTACAGAAGATAGCCAAGCTTTCTTCTAAATCCAATTAAAACAAAGCACCACTTATAGCAAAACCATTAATAATTAGGAGGTTCCACACCTCATAGCTTCTGAAGGCTGTTCATTGCACACACCAGTGTCTCCTTGCATCCCTTCATTCCACTCCACAAGTTCCCTGTCTGCCACCCTCCCATTCCACTCTATTTCAGGAATTCCCTGCAACTCTCCCCTTCACCCCTCCTTCATGCCTGGGGCTGTGTCCCTCCTGTCCCCCAAAGCCAAGGTCTCTGTGTGGGTTCCACATGCCCATCTCCCCCCATACCAGAGTCCCTCAAATCCGCCTCCGCCAGGGGTTCTGTGTACCCCTATTCCCTCTCCCTTCCAGACCAAGGTCCTCCAATCTCCCCCCACCCCAGGGCCTGTGTGCATGCCTCCCCTTCCCTCCTCCATTATTATTTGTCTGGAAAATTAGTCATTCAAGCTGTCAACATGTTAAACTCATTTGGGAGGACTGGCAGAGATAAGATGGTGGTATTGTCATATTGGAAAGCGATAACGGGTGCTATCAACAAGTTGTTTGATTACAGACAATTGCAGAGGTGCTGGAAGCTGTGGCTGTGCTAACAGGATGGCAGGAGATACATGTGTCCCCCATTTTCTCCCTTTTGGTGTTCCCCAAAATCAATAGCCACTAACGCCTAGAACATTCTGTGCAATTTTGGAATTGATCAAATGTGGCATTCAAAAGTTATCACATAATAGACAGAGAAATGCCATCAAGTTGAGAGTGTGGCCTGATAAGCTTGGCCAATTATTCATTAAGTATAGTATACACACAAGGTACATAAGAGCACTTAAAAGATGAGATCCCTGCCCTGAAGAGCTAATGATCTATCTCAGACAGACAAAACAAAATGGGGATAACAAGAGAAAGCCTGTATTTTCTGGGTGTGCCTAGGTTGACCCCCATATTTTGTAAAGCAACTGCAGAGTCAGACTTTCTGGACACACATACCCACAGCTCAGATTGGAAATTAATAAATAGAGGTACTTTCCCAAGCACTGCCACCAAACCAAACTCCACCCACACATGATGTCAAAATGAAATGCTGCTCACAGTGGATTGTGCGAATCTTCACAGTCTGATTATTCCTCTTCTTGTGTGCTGTGACTAGTAAGGAAATAGTCATTTAAATGTACACCGTAAGATTTTGGTGTTAACAGCCCAGACAGGAACCGGAGAAGTTCATGCCTCTCAAGGTATGTCTACACAGCAAAGAAAAACCTGCGGCTGGCTTGTGCCAGCTGACTTGGGCTGTGGGGCTGTTTCATTGCTGTGTAGACTTCCAGGCTCGGGCCAGCTGCAGGTTTTTCTTTGCTATGTAGACATACCCTCAGCGCTATAAATTCAGGCTGCCTGTAGACCTCAGCACCACGGCTTATACTTGATATACATTTAAAAGATTACCATTGAGCTGTAAGAACCAAATAAGTTTTTTCAAAAAAATAAATGTGCCTAAAATAGCAGTCCTGAGGGAATGTGCCAAATTGCCAATGTGCAACAACCAGCCCATTCTACCCTGGCAAATACTGATCATAAGGGCCTTCTGGTACCTGTCAAAGTGCAGCACACATCTTTATCTTTGTGACAATAGTATCTGTTTGAAATATTGACGGTTATTTCTGCCAGCTCTGTAATACTGCAAGTTGTGTGAGCTTTATATAATACGGTGTTTGAGATTAATGCATTAATCTGAGAACAAATCATACAATTGTAGGACTGGAAGGGACCTCAAGAGTTCATCTAACCCAGTCCCCTGCACCCATGGCAGGACTAAGTATTTCTAGATCATCCCTGACAGGTGTTTGTCTAACTTGCTCTTAAAGAGCTCCAATGATGAAGATTCTACAACCTCTCTGGGCAATTTATTCCAGTGCTTAACTCCCCTGACTGTTAGGAAGTTTTTCCTAAGGTCCAACCTAAACCGCCCTTGCTGCAATTTAAGTCCATTGCTTCTTGTCCTATCCTCAGAGGTTTAGGAAAACAATTTTTCTCCCTCCTCCATGTAACAACCTTTTATAAACTTGAAAACTGTTATGTCCCCTCTCATTCTTTTCTTCTCCAGACTAAACAAACCCAATTTTTTCAATCTTCCCTCATAGGTCATGTTTTCTAGACTTTTAATCATTTTTGTTGCTCTTCTCTGGACTTTATCCAATGTGTCCACAGCTTTCCGGAAATGTGGTGCCCAGAACTGGACACAATACTCCAGTTAAGGCCTAGTCAGAGTGGAGTAGAGTGCAAGAATTACTTCTTGTGTCTTACTTACAACACTCCTGCAATAGGGCTGCCAGGCGTCCAGGTTTTGACTGGAACACCCGGTTAACAAGGGTCCCTGGCAGCTCTGGTCAGCACGGCTGACCGGGCTGCTAAAACTCCGGTCGGCAGAACAGCAGGGCTAACGCAGGCTCCCTGTCTGCCCTGGCTCCACACAGCTCCTGGAAGCAGCCAGCATGTCTGGCTCCTAGGCACAGTGGTGGCTACAGGAGCTCTGTGCACTGCCCCCACCCTAAGTGCCAGCTCCATAGTTCCCATTGGCCAGGAACCGCGGCCAATAGGAACTGCGGGGGCGGCATCTACGGGCACGGGCAGTGCACACAGCCCCCTGGCCCCTCTGCCTAGAAGACGGACATGCCAGTTGCTTCTGGGAGTCACATGAGGTAAGCGCTGCCCAGCTAGAGCCCACAGCCCAAACCCCCTCCCGCACCCCAACCTCCTGCCCCAGCCCGGAGCCCCCTCCTGCACCCAAACCCCCTCCCAGAGCCCATACCCCTCACCCCCTCCTGCACCCGAACCCCATGTCCCAACTCAGAGCCCCCTCCCGCACCCCAACCCTTTGCCCCAGCCCAGAGCCCCCTCCCACACCCTGAACCCCTCATTTCTGGCCCCTCCCCAGAACTCACACTCCCAGCCGGAGCCTTCAACTCCTCCCGCACCCAAAACCCCTGCCCCAGCTCAGTGAAAGTGAGTGAGTGTGGGGGAGAGCAAGTGACGGAGGGAGGGAGGATGGAGTGAGCGGGAGACGGGACCTTGGGGAAGGGGCAGGGCAAAGATGTTCGGTTTTGTGCGATTAGAAAGTTGGCAATCCTATCCTGCTAGTACATGCCAGAATGATGTTTGCTTTTTTTCAACAGTGTTACACTGTTCACTCATGTTTGAAATGCTTTGTTATCCAATAGGTGTGGATAAGAACTTTTGCCTATCAGCCTAATATTCTTTTACTTAGAATAATTATAGTCATATAACTGCTTTTCATACCAAAAGCAATTAATAAACAATATAGAGAGAGCATCATCAGAAATACAGTATGCTGAATATAGTGTCAGCCTGTATTCCAGGATCACCAGTTCCACAACCCATTAACAGCCCCTCCACACAGTGGACAAATTTCTGCCACAAGAGGCACACCCCAGTTCATAATCAGATTCTAGTTCAGCAAAACATTTAATCACATGCTTAAATCTATCCCTATTCAGCAAATGGATGAATCTATGGGGATATCCTGATGAAACATAGCCTAAAAGAGGAGGAATAAGACTGACCCTGATACCGGGTATGAAATCAGACCAGCATCTTATTTTAGTGGATAGGTGAATTATTTGTACGGGAGACACCTTTTTTTGTTTTTAACAAAAGACAGCAGTGATTTATTCTATAGCTAAGATCAATTATTAAGTAAAGGGGAAATTTTCTAAATCACAAAGTGCAGTTGTGGGTCCCTAACCCTTTGAAAATCTTCCCCCAACACAAAAATCTATTAAAAATTATTTTTCTCAACAGTTTTTAGAAACATCGGTCACTATTTCCCCACACCCATAACTGTGAATGGTGCTAGGGTCTCTATTTCTACTACCTGGTAAATAGCCAGGCTAATGATATAGGACCCAATCCTGCAAATATTTACTCATGTAAGTAATCCTCACTCTATGTTAGCTAGTCCCATTAACTTCAATGGAACTACTTCATTGACTAACAACTACTCATACAAATAAGGGTTTGCAGGATCAGACTCACAGTTTAACACAGAAGGTGAAGCTCAGGATATGAAAACAAACACAACCAGGAGAGTTTCAGAGTAGTCATAAGGCAAGTTATTATTTATTCCATCTTTTGGGGGAGGTTTAACAGTGGCTTAATATTTCAATTGTTTGTAAACTAAGTTTTTTTTCCCCCCTTCATGGAAAATGTTTAGTTTCTGGTGAAAAATAGAAAACCCAAGTCAGAAATGCTGCTGTAGTGCCTCATGGGAGTTGTAGTTCAGATGCCTTTTGCTCCCATTCGTGTCCATAGGATAGGCTCTCCCATGCTGTTCCACAGTCTCCCCTCTTGGTGAAGGGTGGATTACATCAAGGCAGTTGCATGGCCATCATGCATTATAGGAGATGGAATACAACCTGGAGGTCAGCCCATCTGACACTGACCATGCTCCTTCCCCAGCCCCTATGCTGAGCTAAGGGGGCTGACTGGCTCAGGCACCAGCTATGATGGCTCTATGCTCACTGGGGATTCCCCTATGCCAGGTGGATCTCCAGCTAGAGACCTACAAGCAGTTTTTGCCCTCGTCACATCACTTGAGTAGTGCAAAAGGAGGAGAGTGGGGCCAAGAATCTGGCCCTTAATATTTATATATTTCTTATAGTATTAAAACACACAGTCCTTACTCTCATAAAAGCTCTGAAAATCTCTTGCTTTTTTGCAAAGCTTTCATTCATATTCTGAATTATATCTCCTGGAGCTCAAACTTTGTCATCACACTGCCCAGATGGCAGAGACCCTCTTGGTTAATTATTCAGGTTTATTATTCAGAAAATCTTCTTCAAAAAATTGTCAGGGATTTGTTTTGTTTTAAATGTGCATGTCAGTGGTGATGGAAGGTGCCAAATTGACAACCTTGGAAATCGAATTCCCCCATGTATCCACAAAAGGGGCAGCAGCAACACAACCTTCCTATGCTATCTACCCTGACCTGCAGGGGCCACCTCTAGAGCACACGAGTAGTCAATTTATATGTCCATACAACCCAGGGGCCTCTCTGCTGAAAATGTGACCAATGCAGCCAGATTGTGCCAATATTTGGTAGTGTTTTCTGTGATGTGAACACCTGTTCACTAGAAGCTGGACTGAGACCTCCTAAACTCATTTAATATAAGCCACAGAACAGGCATCACATTGTAACGACTTTCAAGCTCTATCAACCTGGCCTGAATTTAAATCAGTGAGAAAGAGAATGAAAGACACTTTATCACTTAGCTATTCAGTCCCTCACCTACTTGTATCTTATTATTCTTTTAAATTAGAGGTTGTGTTTAGAAAATCTTTTATATTTTATTTTAGTTTTGATCCAATATGGCTGTCCAACTATTGCAGTTTGCTAGGTTCTCTCTCAGATATTAGTCTTTTATTTATGGGCAAATAATAACCTCACTATACAGAATTTTTTTTTAAAAGTTAATGGTACAAATCCAAGTGAAAGCCAGAGAGGTCTCCAAATGCATTTTAATAACTGAACGAGCATAGCAGATGGAGCATTCTCCAGCTTCATTCCCAGCACAGAACTTTACATACAGTAGCCAAGACAGATATTTGTGTCTGGTGATACCATCTGTGTCTGCAAAACCACAATCACTGTCATTGGAGTGCTTTCTGTTTGTAAGGATTATTCTAATGGTGGGTATAGCATACAGCAAGCTCTCAGTATTATGACCACACTTAAGGACAGGTCCCATTTCTAGACTCCAGAAGTCAGGAATTCACATCTTATAAACACCGGTGTTTTTCTAAAATTAAGGAGCAACATCACACAGATAACAGCACTGACATGGATTGTTCAGTCCTCATCATCTTGCACCTCAACTACTGTAATCCATTCCTGTAGGATCCTGATGACAGTCACACTGACCCCCATCATGCCCCTTCAAAAAGCTGCTGCTAGTCTGTCACTGCAATTACATCACTTCACCTTTGTGACCCTCCATAGGGTTCTTCACCCTGTTTGTCTGTTTTGTCTGTCTGCTGCATCATATCTGGCATGTAGACTGAGACTCTCCTGAGCACGAACTGTCATTTTTATTTCTTATCTGTACAGTCTCAGTGGGGCCCTGAACCTTGATCGGATTCTTAGCCACTACTATAATACAAATAAATGTAAGGGTGACATGATCTAATGGTTAGAGTAGGAGACCAGGAGATGAGTGCCTGGATTTTATTTTATCCTCTGCCACTCACTCACTGTGTGGCCTTAGTCAACCCCCATAACATTTTCAAACCTAAGTGCTTGAAGTTAGAAACCAAATCCATATTTAGGCACCTAAACAAACTGTTTCATTTTATGAAAGTACAATGCACCTTCAACATCCACCAAAGTCAATGGGATTGAGGGTGCTAAGCTTGCAGTATTCGGCTTGTGAAGAATGCTTGGATAAGAACCTTTCCTAGCCCTTGGGCTTTCACCTTGCCAAGTGTTTAATGTCACTATGTAGTGAAGTAAATAGAAAGAACCCCACTAACTATAAAGGGCTTTGGATCAGACCCTAATTGTCCAGTATGGAATTCTAGCATGGAAGCATCTGGTACAGAGTCAGTGGTAGAGACAGGATACCATATGAGATAGAGCCATGTTCTGACCCACATGGGAATTCTTATATTCTAATGAAAATTCTCCCATGCAACTTTTCTGATGAAAGATTTTTAAATTTAATTTAAGTGGGGAAATGCATTAAGCATTTTCCCCGGAGAAAACATTCCCCCAGTCTTCATACAGAACCCGAACAGTAATGTTCTTATTTCTGGCAACTGAAATCACACGTACTTCAGCAATTATTTTGCAGCCAATACAATAACAAAAACAAAATAATTCTTAAAAGAATTTAAATGATAAAATCAAATAATAGCAAAACCAAATAGTTCCTGAATATTGATTCCAAGGTTCATAGGTATTTACAGTGATTCTCTTTAGCGATTTCTGCCATCAGAGATAATCGCAAGAACCTGGATGGAAAAGTTCCATTGTACTCATCTGAATTGAGATCTATAGCTCCTCAAATCAAGAGGACATGATCAGTGAAAACTTCACACAGGTAAGAGAAAGTTGATTCACCACCAAATAACGTTTGCATAATATCAAATGAAGTTCATTAATCCTAAGAGTGCTGTGTCGGATATGTATATATGTCTTCAGCATCCAAAGGATAGCTGCAGATTTGTATCATCATTATATTAAAGAGCATTTATAGAAGGTCTTCTATCTTCAAAGCACTTCACAAACATTAATTTATTCCTCTGCAAGATAGGTAAATATTACTCTGATTTTACAAATAGGGAAACAGAGGTAGAGAGAGGGTAAAGCCAAAGATTGGGATTTCAAAGCAGTCTAGGGGATTTAGATACTTTTCCAACTTAAAACATTTTAAATGGGGTGAATATCTAAATCCCTTACACTGCTTTGAAAATCTCAACCACAGTTTTCAAACTTGAATGCCTAAAGTTAGGAACTGAAATACATCAAATGTGAGTCTCCTCTGCTTGGCACATTTGAAAATTGGGACGTTTAATTAAATGCCTAAACGAGATTTTAGATGCCTAACTTTAGGCACTATAGCTGAGAATTTGGTCCTAAGTGATTTGCAAAGCCCCATGGATTGCTTTAATATCAGAATTGGGATTAGAACTCAGTAATTCCTGGCTGTCAGTACCATGTTTTACGTAGTGCGGAAGTTGGTCCAATAAAAGATATTACCTCACCCACCTTGTCTCTCTAGTACCATGTTTAACGTTTAGAACATGCCTCTAAAACAGAAATACGCAGTCAATACAAAGTTTTTAAAAGTTCAGCACTATGTAATATTCATCCACTCTAAGGGTCACTAGCTGTTTCTGTTATTAACACTAGCCTATGTCTTACTTAGCATACTAAATCCTATGAAATTTGCCATGTGTGTTTTCAGGCCACAAGTAAAATGGGTACTCACCTTCTTGTAACTGTTGTTCTTCGAGAGGTTTTGTTCATGTTCATTCCAATCAGGTGTGTGCGCGCGCACATGCACGTTGGCCAGATGATTTTTCCCCTAGCAGCATCCACTGCGTCAGCCTGGGCGCCCCCTAGAGTCGCACCGTCATAGCGCCTATTATATAGCCCTGCCGACCCGCCATCCCTTCAGTTCCTTTTTGCCAGCTATTCCGACAAGGGGTAGGAGAGTGGGTATTGGAATGGACATGAACAGCACATCTCAAAGAACAACAGTTATGAGAAGGTGAGTAACCGTTTTTTCTTCTTCGAGTGCTTGTTCATGTCTATTCCAATCAGGTGACTCCCTGTCTAGCAAAATTAGGAGGTAGGGTTGGATCTGTCCACTGACTGGAGTACTGCTTTGCGAAGGCCGCATCATCTCTGGCCTCCCTAGTAATCACATAGTGTGAGGCAAAAGTCTGTATTGATGACCACGTCGCCACCCTGCAGATTTCCTGGGTGGGGACTTGAGCCAGGAAAGCTGTTGATGAAGCTTGCACCCTTGTAGTGTGCGCCGTTATTGGGGGCACTGGGATCCCTGCTAGATTGTAGCACTCGGTAATGCAGGCCACAATCCATAACGAAATGCGCTGTGTCAAAACAGGCTGGCCCTTTATCCTGTCCGCTACTGTGACAAAGAGCTGTACCGACTTCCTGAATGGTTTCATCCTTTCAATGTAAAAGGCCAGCGCTCTGCGGACATCGAAAGTGTGGAGCCTCTGCTCCTTGCTACTTGCATGAGGCTTGGGGTAGAAAACCAGGAGGAAAATGTCCTGGTTGATGTGGAACTGCAATACCACCTTCGGGAGGAAGGCCGGATGGGGCATGAGCTGAACCTTGTCCTTAAAAAACACAGTGTAGGGCGGCTCGGACGTTAGAGCCCTGAGCTCAGACACCATCCAGGCTGAAGTTATCGCCACCAGGAACATGACCTTGTAGGAAAGGTAGAGCAGGGAGCATGTTGCTAGAGGCTCAAAGGGATGCCCCATGAGCCTAGAGAGGACCAAATTAAGGTCCCAAGCAGGAACTAGTTGGCGGATGTGCGGGTACAACCTGTTGAGGCCCTTCAGGAAGCGACTGACCAGGGGGGTTAGCGAAAACCGAGCAGCCGTGTAACCCCAAATGGAAAGCCGAGATGGCAGCTAGGTGTACTCTTATAGAAGACAAGGAGACCTTCCTGCTTTAGGTGGAAGAGATAATCCAAAATCTGGGGCACAGAGGCTAGTGCCGGGGAAAAGTCACACTGAGCTGACCAGATTGAAAATCTCTTCCACTTGGCCAGGTACATGGCCCTAGTGGAGGGTTTCCTACTGCCCAGGAGAACCTGTCTGACTTATTCTGAATAGGAGAGCTTGAATGGATTCAGCCATGGAGCCTCCATGCTGTGAGATGTAGCGAATGCAGGTTCGGGTGCTGGAGCCGCCCATTATCCTGCGTGAGAAGGTCCAGGCAGAGCAGCAAGGTAATCGGGGCTCCCACTGACATGTCTAGGAGAGACGTGTACCAATGCTAGCGGGGCCAGGCTGGTGCTATGAGAATGACCCGAGCCTGGTCTCTGCAGATCTTGAGAGGGACCTTGTGGACAAGCGGTATGGGTGGGAAGGCGTATAGAAGCGGACCCCCCAATGGAGGAGGAATGTGTCCATTGTGGAGCCCGGACTCTGATTCTGGAAGGAGCAGAACTGCTGACACTTCCTGTTGCGTCGCGTGGCGAAGAGGTCAATCAGGGGACAGCCCCACCTCTGGAAGAGTGAGGATGCGACATCTGGGCAAAGGCAACATTCGTGGCTGTGAAAAGACCTACTGAGGCAGTCTGCCAGCTCGTTCTGGACCTCTGGAAGGTACGATGCCTGTAGATCGACTGAGTGCTCTATACAAAAGTCCTACAACCTGAGGGCTTCCTGGCACAGAGGAGAGGAGCGTGCACCCCCCATTTGTTGATATAGAACATCGCGGTCATATTGTCCGTCATGACCGAAACACATCGACCTGCTAGATACAGGTGGAATGACTGACACGCTAGGCGTACTGCCCTGCGCTCCCTGACATTGATATGAAGACGGAGAGCTGTCTGTGACCAGAGGCCCTGAATCCTGTGGTCCCCCAGATGAGCTCTACACCCCAAATCTGACGCGTCCGTCACTAGTGCTAGGGATGGTTGTGGAGCAGTGAAGGGAACTCCTGTGCACACCTGCTGAGCGTCCGTCCACCACAGGAGCAAGCAGAGAATGGGGCAAGGCGGGGTCATGATCCTGTCCCAAGCTGTCCCTGGCAGATCTGTACACTGATGCAAGCCACGACTGAAGCGGTCGAAGCCTGAGTCTGGCGTGCCGAACCACGTACGTACAGGCCGCCATGTGGCTGAGACAATTTCAAACCTGAGACCTTGGATCGTGGTGTCGAGGGCCTGGAATCTCTCCTGCGGGAGGAATGCTCTGGCTGCTAAGAGAAAAATCTTCCGGTCAACGTGCACGTGCACACACCTGATTGGAATCGACATGAACAAGCGCTCTAAGAAGAACTTTTTTCCCCCACCATTGCATGAAAAACAGTTTCAAGGGAAACATCCAAACTGGGGTAAACTATCAAATATTGGAGCGAAAGATTCATTCCAGTCACTCATCAGAAATTTCCTTAATTTTTCTCTATTTTGGCTAGTTACCACACATCCCAGCTCCCCTCCTCTTAGTGACATCATGATAATAGGCAGGGATGCCATAAGTTTATCCACATAATTGGTATAAGACAGGCAGAGACAGCACAAGCTTCTCCTATACTACCTCTCAAATATGCCTCAACTAGGACCTCTGAAGTGATCAAGTTCAGTCTCCGTAGCCTATTATATCCTTGGCGTCTCTGTTGAGAATGCCAGCAAAAAAGTCAATTAGCATCAACTGAAGCGATGGAGTTTTCAATGGGGACACCTACCCATTAGGAAATGGACGGAGATGCTCAAGCTCATTTCACCAAACAGGCCTCAGTTTGTTACAACTTTTCGCCATTAATCACCGGGGATGGTTTTGAACCATCAGCCGAGAGGTGAAAGGCTCAATTCTTCCCTCTGACCTGTTTTCTATCCTAAGAAGTGATTTATTACAACAATTCTTTTACCAACAGGATCCAATATTCCCGATCAGAGCTAGCCTGCCGTTCTCAGGGCAGGACAAGTGGCTATTCTTGTCTAAAATATTAAAGGAAAAATTCAAGGTTTTTAAAATATTTATTATTTGCATTTAGTGAATCCCAAACTTTACACTGAGCATTTGATGTAGTATTTTAGAATGAAAGACAGAATGTACCCACAGTTATAAAACCAATGACAAGCCTTAAGAACATGAAAGATCCATTATAAATTTCTCAAATGCAAAATCAATCTCCTTAAAAGCTGAAGAAGACCACTAATATTACATAGATCAAGCAGGTTAGTCAAGCTAGCATCCATCCCTGCTCACTGAACAAATCAATACTTCTTCAGCTACCAGCATGTGAGCTCAAACAGGAATTAACCAGGGAGGTCAAGATTAGAACTTTTTAGAAACTAAAAGAAACTTACTTTTTCACTTTTGGGTACTTCATCTCCGAAATAGCATTCGTGGCATCTGTCTGCCTCTCCTTCAAATGCTGCGGCCACATATTATCCACCCAATCGACTAAGTCCACCTAAAATCCCCACCAGAACCAATGGTTAGTTAGTAAACATGTGGTGAGATGTACTCCCAACAGTCAGCGCTGGAACAGTGATTGGCAACAATGGCAGATTGGCAGTTTGCATATGCTCAGAGATGGTGAAATCTTCCTTAATAAAACTCACTGTTTCACTGGGTTCAGAAACCCAAACCTGTGAGGGGTTGAGCACTCTAACTCCTCACTAAATCCTACAAACATTCAAATCAAAGAGAGTTATGCCACTGAATTCCAGGGGCACAGATTCTGTGGAAGTGCACTTGAGTGCACTTCCAGGATTGGGACATTGGGATCACCACAGTGCCGGTATTCAATTGCATATGTGTAGATTGTATCCCAGAAATTGTGATTATGCACATCAAAACCACAATTTTTAAAAATGGAATTATTCTGATATTTCATGTTTTCAAGGAACATTACCCTGGTGATCTGGCCAAATTCCACCATGAGTAATTACATTACTGCCTACCTAACATTTCCTTGGATAACACTTGGATACAGAATTCTTCAAAGTTCTTGTCTCAAGGCCAAATATTTTCAGAAATGTGGGCAACAGCAAATATTGGGAGCTGAGCAAAACAGAGTGAGAGGGAATTGGGTAGAGATGAAGGGAAGGATATGGAGAGTCGAGATAGCTTCGTGGACTATTGAAATAATTGCTGCTTTGAGTGCCATAGGGAATGGGTTCAAATCCCAGCATGGCATGTGAAGCAGGGATAAATCTATGGTTCATTGTTCTCTGACCTGTGTTATGCAGAAAGTCGTAATGGCCCATCAGACCTTAAACTCTATTAAATGGGTGGGGCACACAAACCAGGTTTCGAAAAAGGGAGGACAAAAGAGGGTCAAGCACAAGACAGAGGCTGTAGTACAACATTTGACCACAGTGGAGCAGAAGACAACTCAGGGAAAGGAGGCAATATGTAAAAGAATTTGAAACTCAAAAGTGTCATTCTTACCATCCTAAGAGGATCAATAAGCCTCAGAGGACTTTGCAAGACCTAACTGAGGCACAGGTCACAAAATGATACAGGTTCACCTCTGAAGCCATCCACCACTTCTGTAATGAGCTGCTGTAATGGGGGCTAGAGAGGCCAACCCAGAGGAGCCATGTCCTCTCAATCCCAGTAAAGGTCATCACTGCATTCAGCATCCTTACCAGTGGGTCCTTTCAAAGGACCTTCAAGGATGCTACTGGTATGAGCCAGTCCTTTGCCTGTGTCCCCCTAGAGGACTTCCACAATGGTATGATCTGCAGGATTGGCTTCCCAATAGAGAGGCAGACCCAACATTCAATTTTGCAAGAATTGTATGTGCTAGTAAACTTCCCATCTCTACCAGGTATTGTAGATAGCAGAGGGAGCCAATGGGAGATAATTCAGCCCAGAGAAATACCAAACATACCAATTCCATAAATACCATGGCCATATGTGACACAGAATTGGTCTTCACAGATAGTGGCGAGATAGCTGAGATCCTGATACAATTATTGCATCCAGATATTGCTATCCTTGGCATTCACCTGATTTGCAATCTGAACCCACAGCCTCTGTTTTATGTGGGCAGAGAGCATGCTGGAGCTCTCACACAACCCTCAACCTCCAGGGAATTAATTCTATAATTATGGTGTCAATTGGGGCATGTGTACACAGCATTTTGGAGTGACCCTCTCAGCCCAGATTGGCAGACTTAATATGTCATAGAATATCAGGGTTTGAAGGGACCTCAGGAAGTCATCTAGTCCAACCCCCTGCTCAAAGCAGGACCCATCCCCAGACAGATTTTTGCCCCATCCCTAAATGGCCCCCTCAGGGATTGAACTCATAACCCTGGGCTCATGCCAATGCTCTAAAAATAACTGTATAAACAGTGCTTTGAAATTGCAGCTTGGGCCAGAGTGCAGACTCTGAAGCTCACCCCCTTCCCTAGGCTTCAGTCCTGCTATCAATAACAACAGCAACCTGCCTGGGTAAAGACAGATGTCCTAAGTATTGGAGTTGATAGAAGTTGCAGCTATTTGAGCTAGGGCTGTTGATTAATCTCAGTTAACTCACGCGATTAATTAAAAAAAATTAATTGCGATTAAAAAAATTAATTGCTATTAATCATAGTTTTACTCACACTGTTAAACAACAGAATGCCAAATGAAATTTATTAAATATTTTGGATGTTTTTCTACATGTTCATATATATATTGTATTCTGTGTTGTAATTGAAATCAAAGTGTATATTATTTTTATTACAAATATTTGCACTGTAAAAATGATAAACAAAAAATACTATTTTTCAATTCACCGCATACAAGTACTGTAGTGCTCTTTGTCGTGAAAGTGCAACTTGCAAATGTAATTTTTTTTTTGTTACATAACTGCACTCAAAACCAAAACAATGTAAAACTTCAGAGCCTACGAGTCCACTCGGTCCTACTTCTTGTTCAGCCAATCACTAAGACAAACAAGTTTGTTTACATTGACAGGAGATAACGCTGCCCGTTTCTTATTTACAATGTCACTCGAAAGTGAGAACAGGCATTTACATGGTACTTTTGTAGCCAGCTTTGCAAGGTACTTACATGCCAGATATGCTAAATATTTGTATACCCATTCATGCTTCGGCCTTCATTCCAAAGGACATGCTTCCATGCTGATGACACTCGTTAAAAAAACAATGCGTTAATTAAATTTGTGACTGAACTCCTTGGGGGAGAATTGTATGTCCCCTGCTCTGTTTTACCCGCATTCTGCCATATATTTCATGTCATAGCAGTCTCAGATGATGACCCAGCACATATTGTTCATTTTAAGAACACTTTCACTGCAGATTTGACAAAACGCAAAGAAGGTACCAATGTGAGATTTCTTAAAATAGCTACAGCACTCGACCCAAGGTTTAAGAATCTGAAGTGCCTTCCAAAATCTGAGAGGGACGAGGTGTGGAGCATGTTTTCAGAAGTCTTAAAAGAGCAACACTCTGATGCGGAAACTACAGAAACCCAAACCACCAAAAAAGAAAATCAACCTTCTGCTGGTGGCATCTGACTCACATCATGAAAATAAACATGCATCGGTCCACACTGTTTTGGATTGTTATCGAGCAGAACCCGTCATCAACATGGATGCATGTCCTCTGGAATGGTGGCTGAAGCATGAAGGGACATATGAATCTTTAGCGTATCTGGTGTGTAAATATCTTGTAACACCAGCTACAACAGTGTCATGAGAACGGATCGGCCCCCGCATAAGGGCTGTGGAATTTGTGTCCTATGTATACAGAGCGTGCAATACTGTAAAGCTGCTGGGTGACTGTGAAGAGGCTAAAAATAAACAACAAAATGACAGGACCCCTTACCACATTGGGGCGCTTGACAATGTTCTCCAGCTTTGTATGACTGAACTCCAGGCTGATGACATTGTAGAGCTTCTCACGTTCAGCCTCTGGTGTTTCATAGTATCTCACAAACTGAGACATGCTCATCTCAATGCCCTTTTGCGTGTTCACATCCATCACATCCACAATTCGACGGCTTCCTGCAAACACACAGATCACTTTGAAAACATTTCTTTTGTTTTATTTTGAATTCGTAAGTCCAGGGCAACCACAACTTGAGGCTTCTGGGGAATCCCAGTGAAGCTGGCAACAGGGGAGAGGAACCCAAATCATCCCACTCTCTGGTCTTAGACAGCACAAAGTGAGACAGCAGAGAGGAAGGGCACCAGCCTGGGACTTGGAATACCAGGTTTCAAGTCCCTGCTCCACCACAGACTCCCTGTGTGATTTCTGTGCCTAAGTTCCCCATTTGTAAATTGGGGACAATATTACCTCCCTACCTCACAGAGGTTGTTGTGAGGAAAAATACACCTCTACCCCGATATAACGCGACCTGATATAACACGAATTCGGATATAATGCTGTAAAGCAGCGCTCCGGGGGGGAGAGACTACACACTCTGGCGGATCAAAGCAAGTTCAATATAATGCAGTTTCACCTATAACGCGGTAAGATTTTTTGGCTCCCGAGGGCAGTGTTATATCGGGGTAAAGGTGTACATCAAAAATTGTGGAGCTCAGATACTATGGTAATGGGGGCCACAGAAGTAGCTAAGATAAATAGATAGTTCTCTACATTTCTAAACATCCAAGATGCCTTTACTACAGTGTGGTCAAAATAGTCCACAAAAAGAAAAATGCCATGTATGAGCCTGACCCTTTGAGGTGCTGAGCATCACCTCTGGGATTCTGAATGCTCTGAAAAATTCCTACTTGACCTCTGTAAAGTCTGTAAAGTACTTTATTGTAAAGTAAAGGGGGCTGGGGGAGAGGACACTAAGCACTTCATAGGATTGGGCCTTCTATTTGGCTCACAGGATACAAGCTTATTTTCAGCTCCTCAAGTGGCATATGCACAAGTCCCATTAGCTCCGGAATACTGAACAGCAGTTTCAGCAGTCTTCAGTTTCATTCAATCCTCTTTGGCCACTAGGAGGTTTCATCTCTCCCAGAAGTTATGAGAGTCTAAGGGCTGGTCTACACTTAGTCCGGACTTCGGACTAAGGTACGCAAATTCAGCTACGTTAATAACGTAGCTGAATTCGAAGTACCTTAGTCCGGACTTACCGCGGTCCAGACGCGGCCGGAAGTCTCCCCCCGTCGACGCCGCATACTCCTCTCGGCGAGCTGGAGTACCGGCGTCGATTGTGAGCACTTCCGGGATCGATCCCAGAACATCGATGGCGTGCCTCCGGACCAGCCGGTAAGTGTAGACTAGGCCTAATTAGCAGCTCATTTGTGTTTGAGGGAGAGTGAACCCAAGAGAGACATGCCTTATTTCCAAGAAAGAAGGATTTCAGAAAATAAATTCATCACCATCCAAAAAACACCCTCCAATACAGTTTCCATATCTGAAGAAATAATTCTAAATAAAATGCATTAAAACTAAATGAAAGGTTTGCAAATGCCATCAGAGAGACTCATTAATAACTACAGCTCCAGGCCCATTGTGTGCTTGGGAGCAATATTTCAGCAAGAATGACAGTTTGGATTGTATGACTTTATTAAAAACATCCTTTGGTGTTACCATTGACAGACTTGATAATGATTCTGGAAAGGAACCCAATTCCATAAAGTTTCATAACCAAAGAGAAAGATTTATAGCACATACATCTGGGTCAGTCCCAGTAGCCCTGCAGTTACTGCCAAGCTGATCATGCCAAACTACATCCTCCATATGCACTCTGACTACAAGTAGACATAAGATATTGGATCTCCCAGGCATGTGGGGAGGAAAGGCTGTGCAAGCACAGCTACAGACATTTATGAGCAGATTGCCTGGAGGATGCAGGAGAAGAGGTATGACACGGACCAGTGGCAGTGCCACATGAAAGTGAAGGAACTGCATCAGGCATATCAGAAGGCCAGAGAGGCCAAAAGTTGATCTGGTACCAAGCCGCAAGCCTGCTGCTTTTACAAAGATCTGCATGACATACTTGGCAGAGACCCCACAACCACCTTGCAAACCACCATGGATGCATCCGAGGATCCAGAGCCAAAAGTCCTTGGCATGAACAGCAAGGAGGAGGAGGTAGTGGGGAATGGGGGACATGCAATCTTTCTAGCTATGCCATGAGCCAGAACCCATTTGAGATTCCACCAGAGTCCAATCAATTCCAGCAGTCAAACATGGGTAAGCCCAATGCAGGGGAAGGAACCTCACGTAAGTGTGTAATTGTACTTCCCATTACAATGATGTCCTGATGGCAACCCCAACTAAAGAGGACACAGCTATCAACTTTTCATTAATTTACTTGAACTAGAAGAGGTAGCGGTACAACAAAGAGAGGTAACGTTGTTTGCTTTTCACCTCCCCGTAGAGTTAGATAAGGGGGGCAATTGTGGAGCAGTTTGTTTGTGGAGCCATGTGAAGAAGTTTGTACACAGGCATGTCCATTGAATCCTCCTGAGAGATCTCTATGAAACTCTTGCAGAGGTACTCTGCCGTCCTCTCCCAAAGGTTTTTTGGGATGGCAGCCTTATTTCTTCCTCCGTGATAGGGCTCTTTCCCACACCAGTCAGCACTAACTTCAGCAGGTGTCATTGCAGTAAACAGGTTAGCAGCAAATGGGTCCAGGCAGCTTTGGGATGCCAGCAGCAGCAGTGCTCTCTGTGCCTTTGTTATCCTCAGGAGTGAGATATCAACTAAAATCACCACTGCCTATGGAAAATGGTGCCATTATTCAGTGCCATTGCCCTAAACTCATAGTTTCATGCAACCAAGCAATTCCCTCCTCCTTTCCCTCACCACTGGTAGACCACAATCACCCTGGCTGGTGCTGCGAGTGGTACAAGCACTGAAGCAGAAGTGTCAATAAGCAGTAAGAAGGGTGGTGTGGGATATACATGACATTATGGGATGGAGAAAGTTGCCCTCTGCAAAGTTGAACCCTTGCTCTCAGTCACCCCTGCGCGACTCATTTCTGCCCCATGACGAATTGACAAAAATTCCCAAAAGACAGCACGCTGGACAGTGGCGGGTTGCACACAGGGGTACCTAACCTCGGTACACCATGCTGTGCATTGACATAAGCACTCCTGGTAACTACGCGCAGCGGCAACTCAAGGACCCAAGTGTGCATGTGCACAAGCAATACACTAACTGCAGCAGCTTTATGCCAAGTTAACTTGCGTTGACCAAAGTCTGTAGTGTAGACATGGCCTGAGACACAGGACCTTGAACTGGGTGTCAGAGAAGCTAGGCCTGCCTAGGTCACCATCGAAGGATGGTAGGGCTTTAGATAACATACACATGCACACAGACTGTTTTTGTTTAAAAATCCTTTTTGCTTTGTTAGACTAAACAAGCTACTTAGATCTCCTCTAGTAACGTAGGTTCTCCATTCTTCTGATCATCCTAGTAGCCTCCCTCTGCACTTGTTCCAGTGTGAATTCATCTTTCTTAAACACAGGAGACCAAAACTGCACACAGTATTCCAAACGAGGTCTCACCAGTTCCTTGTACAATGGTAACAACACATCCCTATCTCTATTGGCAATAATACTTTGTCTGATGCATCCTAGGATTGCATTAGCCTCTCCCATGGCCACGTCACATTGGTTGCTCACACTCATGCTGTGATTGATCAACACACCCAGGTCTTTCTCCTTCTTTATTGTTTTTAATTGGTAAGTCCCCAGTTTATAGCAAAAATTCTTGTTAGTTGCACTGAGCACTATCAAATTTCATCCCAATTCTATTACTCCAGTTTCCAAGGTTGTCCAAATCTTCTTGTATGATATTCTGTTCCTCCTCTCTATTGGCAATAACTCCCAACTTTGTGTCATACACAAACTTTATTAACACTCTCCCACTTTTTGTGTCAAGGTAATTAATGAAAATATTAAATAAGATTGGTCCCAAGACTGATCCTTGAGGAACTCCACTAGTAATCTCCTTCCAACCTGAGAGTTTACCTTTCACCATGACCTGTTGTAATCTTTCCTTTAACCTTTAACCTCCTCTTTGTTCTCATCCTAACTTAGATTGTAAGCTCCTTTAGCGCAGGAACTCTGTTGTTATCGGCATTGTGCAGTGCAATGTACATCCATGGTTCAATATAACAACCATCAAAAGTGGTGTATGTGAATGCAGTGTTCATGCACATACTATTGGCAGGCACTATTTGGCCCACAAGATTTGAAAATTTAGCTCCAACTGATGATATTTCATTGTAATTTATGTTATATTACAAGGATGCAAAATTTAAGGAGACTAAACTTTACATTCAGACTCTTGTCCAACTCACTAACGAGCTGACATGTTCTCTTCACAGGCTCATTACAAGTAGGATGGGAAAACAGTTAAAATAATACAAAGGAGCCAGACCTTCTGGCAATCACTAGTAAATCAATTTCTGGAAATCTGGTGCCTTGTATAGGTAAACCCTGCACAACCTCATTAAAGCTGTAAGGCCATCCCTGTTGGCAGAGGAAGAAAAATTTGACAAGAGGATCAGTAAAACCAGTGGAGAGAGACTTCCCTCCATCCTCCACAGGAGGTGGCACTTCCAAAGACAGCAATAGGGGGTGCAAACAGGGCTCAAAGAACCAATCTATCTATTGAAGGCTGCATAGATCCGGAAGGACACAAGGCAATGAGAGGACACATAGAGACTGGCAGCCCTTAAGGCAAAGGATATAATTCTGAGCTGTGTCAGGGAGTGATGCTGTAGACTGAGGAGCTAACCTTGCTGGGACTGTTTGTAACCCTGAAGACTAGAGTGCAGTCTTGATGGCAATGCAAGGCACAGTCTAAAAGAAAAGCAATCTCAGGATGGCGTAGTTATCTTTAGATCAACCATCTGAACACTCAAGATAAGTATCCGAATACTCCCTTCTTCACCATTTTGGACTGAGATGAGGAAGATAAGAGTACCATACTCTTCTTTATTACCTAGCCTTCCTCTTTCCCTAAATGGAGTCCCGCCTCCCTCCCCCAGAGAGAACAAGACCCTTTCAACCTCCCTACAACAGTATCACCAGAAGGTGCAAGAACATTCCATCCTCCACCATGTGGGCTTACTGGCCTCATGCTCTCCACCCACCTCCTCGTTGCTTGGGTTTCATGCTGATTTCAGCTCTTACCTCCTGATAACACCCTGCTCCTCCACCATTGGTTCCCATCCACAGGAAAGGGAAAGGAGTTAGAAACCAGTAGTAAGAACAGACAGGTCAAGAGTGCTGGAAAGCAGCCGAGATAGATTCCAGGTTTTGGGAGGCAGGTCAGGTCAGGATTTATTTCATCCTGGTCTCCCAACTCTGACCATCTCCAGGGTCCACAAATCACCCCCTTGTCTCTGTCACAGAGTCTCCAAAAATTAATCAAGTCCCTAAAAATTAGCCAGCTCCCAGATATCAGCTAACCAAGAATAAGTTAAGGCATGGGCACCCAAAGTCCAGCCTGCTGGACAAATGCAGACCATAATGCTCTGCAATGTGGGACATAGCCACCCTTATAAGGTACATCTACACTGGAATAAAAGACCTGTGGCATGGCCACGGCTGGGCTAGCTCAGTTGACTCAAGCTCACGGGGCTCAGGCTGTGGGCCTAAAAATTGCGATGTAGACATTTGGGCTCTGGCTGGAGCCCATGCCCAAACATCTACACAGTAATTTTACAGCCCTGCAGCCCGAGCCCCACAAATCTGATTCAGCTGACCCAGGCCAGCTGCGGGTATTAAATTGCTGTGTAGATGTACCCATAATTAATAAGGCAGGGTAGGCTCCAGCGACAACAGATCACAGGTGGAATGCTTCATCATACCACTCAGCTCCACATGGAGCACTGCATGCTGGGAGCTGTAGTCCTCAAAGAGCACACATTCTATTACAGACTCGGGAAGCTGCCTGTGATTTGCTATTATACTATGTAGCCCTTGGGCTCCTGTAAAGTTGCCCATGTAACCCGTGGTTGGGCAAGCCTGACTGTTACTGTGTTAAGGGGAAGGGTTGTTGTTTTTTTCTGCAGCAGGCTTGGCTTCGATTTAGAGGCAGAAAGCTACAATGATGCTGAGGCTGCAAGGGAAGGCATTTTACTTCATAGAAAATAAATCTCTCTCTTCTACATGTGATGCTGCTTATTCATGGAACACAAACTAATCCTCTGAGGAGCAGAAGGAGAGTAACTGAGGTACAAGCTCTTCACCACCCCCTAGAAACAAAAGAAAGCAAATAAGGAGAAAAAAAGAGTTTAGCTGTAGAAATGTGAACCAGGAAGCAAAAGAGGGAATCAAGGATGATGTTATGGACACACAAAATCTGTTGTGGTTGCTCTGGTCTGCAGTGCTGGCATAATCCATATTACAGGGATTCAAGAAAAAACATGGACAAACTATACAAATACGCTCTCCCTTTGTAGCTCCTATAGGTTAGCAAGGCACTGCACAAACATTAATAAATTAAATATAACACTACTCTTAGAGGGATATCTTTATTCCCATTACATACAGATGGGGAAGCTGAGTTGCAGAGAGGGAAAATGCCTTACCTAGAGCTCCTGACTCTCATTCCAGTGCTTTAAACACTAGACCATGCTATCGCTATCTTGCTTTGAAAATTTTCTCCTACTACCTAATCCCTGCCTGTTGGTAATACACACTTTCTAGGGGGCAACAGTAGGCAACTGTTATTCACAACTATGGAGGGGAAGAGCTGCAATTCCTGGCACTACTACTAATTACAGGTGCCTCACTTGCTGCAGCAAATGTCTCTACAAAGCATATTTTGTGAATGATTTTGCCTAGATTCATTCCAGAAAATGAAGTGTGCTTAACAAAGGTTCCTGGGAACTGCTGGATCTGAGCCCCAAGTCATTTGGCAAAATTCTCCTCTATCGGCACTGCAGTTGGTAGCCATACTGTGTTTCTTTACTGCATAGTGTAACAATTCGCCAGAGGGAGATAGCCATGAGGGGACTATATATACCTAATCCTGAGCTGGTGGAGCAGGCGCTTCAACTTTATCTAAGTTTCCAACTGGAGGAAAGCTACGCCCCCACTTTTGACCTTAAATGGCATGAGAGTATTATCCAGGCAACATGTCTCCAGTCCTCAATATGTTCTGCTCTCTTTCCAGGTATGGAACTCACATTGATATTAGTGGGGATTGAACAAATCTGGAATATGTAATAGGTGACCAGAATATGTGAGCAAGTGATGACCAAGGTGAATCAGAGGGAAATCTTCCTCTTGTGTTTTCTGTCCAGCATATTAGGTCTCTTCCCTCAAACGTATAGACCCTTTGCATGGGTTGGCAAGTAAAGGGTGAAATTTGTCTCCCTGAGTAGAGGCAAGACCATGTGCCCTATGGGTAGGGATGATCCAAAAACTGGTCCACGATGGGGTTGAGCCTACCTGAAGTGAATTAGTTATAATCCTCACTACGTGTAGAGGGCTGTGCCTGGAGGATGCTGAGCTGGCTGAAATTAGGAGCCAAACTCATGTGAGACAATGCTAGCTGGAAAAAAACTCTTTCAGAGGGGCTTGAACTTCAGAAATCAAGCTGCAATAGCCTTCTGATATTTATGTCACTTACTGTGGGACATCTCTGTTAATCAGTGTTTTGGCAGGGCTCCAAAAAGCCCAAGTTCACCAGTTAGTTGGACAAGAATGTGGGGTAAAAAGAACAGGAGTACTTGTGGCACCTTAGAGACTAACAAATTTATTAGAGCATAAGCTTTCGTGGACTACAGCCCACTTCTTCGGATGCATATAGAATGGAACATATATTGAGGAGATATATATACACACATACAGAGAGCATGACTCCCACCTGTTCATGCTCTCTGTATGTGTGTATATATATCTCCTCAATATATGTTCCATTCTATATGCATCCAAAGAAGTGGGCTGTAGTCCACGAAAGTTTATGCTCTAATAAATTTGTTAGTCTCTAAGGTGCCACAAGTACTCCTGTTCTTTTTGCGGATACAGACTAACACGGCTGCTACTCTGAAAGAGTGTGGGGTGTTGATCCCATACACAGCTACACTTCACCTGACCTTTCCTAGTAAGGCAAGCATATATTCCTCTATGCTGTGGAAAAGCACTGAAATACCACACACAAGTTGGGAGGGGAATAATCCCTAGGAAAGTGGGTTCCAAAGGTCCTCGCTCAACCCCAGTGATCAGCACAGGGGTCGACACTTCCTGATTTTAGCAACAAAGAGTAACAAATGAAATTAATCTATATAGTAGCTACAGGATCCACCAGGGGGCATTAAAGAACAAAGGAAAATAGAGTTTTAACAAGAGTTTTTAACAAGGACACTTTCACAAACCTCTCCTGCACATCTACAACAATAATAATTGCATGCCCCAGCATTTTCCCAACCTGAGGGTGCAGTTTAACCCCTCATTACTGAAGAAATATTTCAAAGCCATCAACCAGCTTCTTTGCAATTCTTTGCTTTTTCTCATTATCCATCCCCTTCCAAATGTCTGTCCCCACCCAGTTCCTACTTTCAGCCCTCACAGTGCCACTATAGGGCTGGCCTGCAGAAGAAAGAGCCTTTGCACAGAGAGGTTATAGTCTTTCCTTCTTATGGTGATGTAACTTTAAAAGTACCTGTCATGCACCTTCCCTCACCCGGATGTCTGCAATTTTATTATGTGCCATAAAACTGCCAAACTGCAATAACCCATGTGATTAGGTTTTTCATGTAACAAAAGTTATGGTACTTAAGCTCTTCCTGTAGTCATGCTCTGAGCCAGTAAAAGTCTCATGAAACCTGCATTTTATGGGACTGGACTAAAGAGAGAGGCTTAAAGTGAATAATGCTCTGAGTGACACCTTACAGAGCCAATTAATATCTTTACACTTATCAAAAACATACACTCTAATTCCAAGATGAGCTTTTGGAGTAAACATCAGACTGAGAAAACATCAGGGAGGAAAATGTTTTCATATGACAGCCAGTCATTTTTAGGACACTGCTTATATTTAATATAGCATACAAATGTACTAAGTACTCTACAGCAGTGGTTCTCAACCAGGAGTATGTGTACTCCTGGGGCTTTGCAGAGGTTTTCCAGAGGGTAAGTTAACTCATCTAGATATTTGCCTAGTTTTACAACAGGCTACATAAAAAGCTCTAGAGAAGTCAGTGCACACTAAAATTTCATACAGACAATGACTTGTTTATACTGCTCTATATACTGTTACACGGTACGTATCACACTGAAATGTAAGTACACATTTATATTCTAATTGATTTATTTTATAATTATATGGTAAAAATGACAAAGTAAGCAATTTTTCAGTAATAGTGTGACATTTTGTATTTTTATGTCTGATTTTGTAGGCAAGCAGTTTTTAAGTGAGGTGAAACTGGGATACACAAGCAAATCAGACTCCTGAATGGGGTACTGTAGTCTGGAAAGGTTGTGAACCACTTCTCTACAGTAAGGCGAAGCGCTGCCATGGACAGTTTACAACCTAACTAGACAACATACAGAGAAGGAGGAGAGGAGAAGTGATATAAGGTTTTTTGTATTGTGTTTTTGGGGGACGAGGGGAAATTGGGATTTAAAGTTTTTCTAACCTTTTTTTTTTTTTTACCGTATCCTTTCCATTATTTGAGACATCAATTCCTTCCAAAGGGTATTCCTGGCAAAGGGCTCTACTATTTAATAGGAAATAGGTTTAATATTGAGAAAATTAATTTATACAGATTAAGGAATTTAGTGTTAATAGGTTAATACTGAGCGTTAATAGGAATGCTGATAAAAAGTATTCCTTTATCCTACAATACTGGTCCAAATCCCTACTGCACCCCACAGTGATAACACATGGTTTGGGGCAATTATTTTTTTAAAATAAGTGAAATGCTAGTTTGACGGTAACAGAGACTGAAGTAATCTATTTTCCCTACAAAAAGCAACAGAGGGTCATGTGGCACCTTTAAGACTAACAGAAGTATTGGGAGCATAAGCTTTCGTGGGTAAGAACCTCTCTTCTTCAGATGCAAGTCAGTGAAAGCAAAAAATCTAACTGGTTTCAAGACTGAGCCTGGTAAGTTTATGGAGGGGATGGTGTGATGAGACTGCCTACAATGGCATGTAGCCAATCTGCGACTGCTAACAGCAAATATCTCCAATGGCCAATGATGGGACACTAGATGGGGAAGTCTCTGAGGGTAGGTCTACACTTACTTCCTGGTTTGGCGGCAGGCAATCGATCTTCTGGGATCGATCCCGGAAGTGCTTGCTGTCGACGCCAGTACTCCAGCTTGGCGAGAGGAGTACGCGGCATCGACGGGGGAGCCTGCCTGCCGCGTCTGGACCCGCGGTAAGTTCGGACTAAGGTACTTCGAATTCAGTTACGTTATTAACGTAGCTGAATTTGCGTACCTCAGTCCAAAGTGGGGGGTTAGTGTGGACCAGGCCTGAGTTATTACAGAGAATTCTTTCCCAGGTGTCTGGCTGGTGGGTCTTGCCCAAATGCACAGGCTCTAACTGATCGCTGTATTTGGGGTCAGGAAGGAATTTCCCCCCAGATCACATTGCCAGAGATCCTTTGGGGGGTTTCACTTTCCTCTGCCCCATGAGGCACAGGTGACTTGCAGATTTCAATTAATGTAAATGGTGGATTCTTTGTAACCTGAAATCATTATTTGAGGACTTCAGTAACTCAGCCAAAGGTGATGGGTCTAATACAGGAGTGGGTGGGCGAGGTTCTGTGGCCTGCAGTGTGGAGGAGGTCAGACTAGATGACCATGATGGTCCCTTCTGACCTTAAAGTCTATGAGTCCAGAATTTGAATGACTCTTTTCAATAAAACAAATACAGTAGTACCTCAGAGTTACGAACACCAGAGGTATGAATTGACCGGTCAACCACACATCTCATTTGGAACCAGAAGTATGAAATCAGGCAGCAGCAGAGACCAAAAAAAAAAAAAAAAAAGCAAACACAGTACAGTACTGTGTTAAACGTAAACTACTAAAAAAATAAAGATAAAGTTTTAAAAAAATATTTGACAAGGTAAGGAACTGTTTCTGTGCTTCTTTCATTTAAATTAAGATGGTTAAACGCAGCATTTTTCTTCGCATAGTAAAATTTCAAAGCTGTATTAAGTCAATGTTCACTTGTAAACTTTTGAAAAAGTTACGAACAACCTCCATCCACGAGATGTTTGTAACTCTGAGGTTCTACTGTAGTACAGTTTCAAAAAGTCTTTACTGTCCAGTTTACTTTCTGAATTTCACTCATATTGACTAATGAAAACAAAATTGTCACTTTCACTTGCCAGTTCTCATTCACTAGCCCAATGGGGTTTTGTTGGGATTACAAACATATAGAGGGGATTTTCAAAGCCAAGCTCAAACTGGTTTTCGTTTTGAGAGAAAGTGCCAATCCAGTTCTAGGTGACTGGTTTTGTTTTTTGGGGGCTTTTTAAATTTTTGTATTAAAAAAAAAAAAACTTGAACCATGATGATTATTCACATAAAATTAATATTAATCTTTTTAGTAATAACAAAATCTTCTCAAGTAACAGACTGTGGAATTCCTATGCTAGCACAAATTAGAACAAAGAGAGAGCCTGAATTTCACATTTTCCCTTCTCCCCTTTGGTAGCTATTACGCTTCTATAATGGAAATCCCAGGGCCTCAGTTGAGTCAACAGGCTCCTTTATATCTGCTGGTTGGATGCTTCTGACACAAACCACAATACACACTTTACTGTTCATACCCTTGCACATATGAAAGAAAAGAACTGACTGCCTCTGGAGTCATGGAGCTGTGGGGAGAATGTTTCCATAAAATGGGGGGGGATTTAAAATCCTTAAGAGAGTGTCTGCCGTTAGCGTTTAGAACCATGATGCACATTAGTGAATCTCTGGGACTAAGCTGAAAATCTCTCTAACTAGGCTAATCAATTGTTTAAAAAGTGAAGATACTTCAGATTTATGGTGAATCATTTAATGACTATACCTTAATGTTTCTTTCTGGAGCAACTATTATAACCTCCTGTTATTACAGGTACTCTTTTTTAGAGGAGGAAGAATAGTTTTGCAGTCAAACCCTAGGACAAGGAGGAAGGGTAACTGGGTTCTATTTCTGGCTCTGCCTGAAAATTTCAATCTATTAATTGCCCAGACAGCTGCAGCCCTCTGGGATAATGCAGATCATAAAGCCCACAATGAAGAGAGAGAAATAGGGACAAAGGATTCTCGGTCAAGGGGATCTGGCTATGGGACAAAACTTTCAGAGGAGAACAGGCAAATGCAGAGTCTCATCAATAGGAAATGTTGAAAAAATCTCTTTCACCATAGCAAGAAAGACACAACACTGACACACCCTCATCTATACACACAGACACAGAGGAAGAAAGAGCTGTAACAAATAAATATCCCAAGCAGAGTTTTTACCCTAAAAAGACGGGGGAGGGATAGCTCAGTGGTTTGAGCATTGGCCTGCTAAACCCAGAGTTGTGAGTTCAATCCTTGAGGGGGCCATTTAGGGATCTGGGGCAAAAATCTGTCTGGGGATTGGTTCTGCTTTGAGCAGGGGGTTGGACTAGATGACCTCCTGAGGTCCCTTCCAACCCTGATATTCTATGAAAGAGCCTTGGTGTCCAGGAGGGACTTCGTTATTGCTAATGGTTTTATGGAGAAGGTGCCAAGATACTACAGTGATGAGAGGCAGTATAAAATCCAAAGGTAGAAAGAGCATCTTGAGTAACCAAAGGCAAGCCTAACCATTTAGGGTCTCGTTTTCAGGAATACAAAGTTTCTGGCAGCTCTCATTGACTTCAACTGAAATTGTGGGCACACAGGCCCTCTAAAAGCAAGGCCCTTAATCTCTCTCTGCCTCTGCTTGCCCGTCTGCAGTGATAGTACCTCATATATCCTTCCAGGATACGTTCATTTACACTTATGAAGTGATCCAAGATCCTCAAATAGAAAATACTATAGACATGCAATATTAAACACTGCACACACTTTGACAGACTGTTCATTGGGATGCCATGGAAGATTTTGACATTGCATGACCTCCACATACTCCCACAGCCAAGAACTCTTTGCTAGCTTGAAGGAAACCTGTGTTTAATTCTCTCTTCTGATATTGTTCAAGTTAGCAGTGATGACAATGTAGCAGTTCAGACATTAACCAAACAGTATTTTTATTTTAGCAAGGTACATGTTACTGCAAAGATTAAGGAAATGAACTGTAATTCAAAACATGTGCCTGGCATAAGAGAGTTATGCAGGCTCTGACCAAAATTACCCTCCCAACTGTCTGCAAGGTAGATTTACAGGGAGAGTAGGGATAGATATTTGAGAAGTACTTCTTTTAAAACACTCATGTGAAGTTCCAGCAAGTTTAGATAATTAAATTCAGATGGCAAATATTAGATAGAGAACTGGCCTTCTACACAAGTAGAAACATTAGTAACAAAAGAGTTACAATGGTGCAGGTCACCAGTGCTACTGGTTGCCAAAGTGACCACTCTTCTATTATTCCAGTTTTACTTGGACTAGCATACTAGTTGCCAGCACAAATGCTGACCAAGCTAACCCCTCAAAAAGTTTTAACAAGCATGGAGGGATGAAGTGATTAGGTCTTTTCTTTCCCCTGATCTTTTTTGTGGTTCTAAAACATTAAATTGAGAAAAAAGAAGAACAGGAGTACTTGTGGCACCTTAGAGACTAACAAGTACCACAAGTACTCCTGTTCTTCTTTTTGCGGATACAGACTAACACGGCTGTTACTCTGAAACCTGTCATTAAATTGAGAGATGACAGAATCTGACAGGGTATTTCTAGACTACAGAGATTATACCGGCATAACCATGTCGCTGCAGCGATGCTAGCCTAACTGCTAACTCCACAGTACAGATGCAGCCTACACTAATAGAAGGGATTTTTCCATCAGTGTAGGAACAACCTCCCCAAACAACAGGAGCTATGTTGATGGAAGCATTCATCTGTTGACACAGCTGCGTCCACCCAGGAGGTTAGGTCAGCACAGCTACATCAGTCAGGTGGGTGGATTTTTCACACCCCTCACAGATATGTCCATCTAAATTTTAAGTGTAGCATAGGCCTAGGACTCCTGAAGAGCTAAACGATGCTGATCAAGTCCCCAGCTATGGTGTGAGAAATAAAGTCCCTCCAGAGGTAAGAAGCAGGATTGAAGACCAGATGGAGGAGAGGCATTAGCCTTTTATCATCCTTTCCAGGTGTAAGAACACCTCTTTGTCCTTACTGTGGAAAATTACAGCAAAATGGAGTCTGGAGTCACTTGGGCCAGTCCCTGCATACTTTGCTGAGTTGCAAGGCGTATCTGCCTTCTCTCCATGGGTCAATTGTATAGCTGATGGTCTTAATAGGCCATCAAGCAGGCTAGGCAGAGCTAACACCAACTTGTCTGGGATGTCTCCCAGAAGCATAGCATAAGTTTGAAATACAGACAGTTTAGAGCCAATATTTATAACTTCAACTACAAAACTGATACACACATATAGACAGCATAATTATAACCAGTGAACCATAACCTTGTCTTAGACACCTCATTTGACCCCCTTTATACAAGATTTGGTGCCACTACAGGACTTTGGTTGCAACCATGTTCTATATGGTCCCAGATTATATCAATAACGTCACAACTGCATACCCAGTCTTGTGCTTCAGGAGCAGAATACCTGTCTGGTTGAAGCAATGATTTGATCTGCTAATCCTATGCCCTTTAGCTCTTTCAAAGGGACAAAGAAAACTACTCAGAAGGGACAATTCCCACCGTGTAATTATATCAAGAGATATTATGTAGCTCATCAGAATTTTAAAACTCATTTTAAGTGAGCCTAAAAAAAACGTGAGAAAGAGACAGTACAATTACATGCCTCCCAGGACAGGCAAAACCCAGCAATATTAGTTATTTTTAGGTGGAGAAGTGACTTTATCTGTGGATTAAACATTAATTTTAGTTACAAAATATGATTAGTTGAGAGAGACAAAGCACAGCCTGTATGCTGAAGTCAATCTCTTAAATGACATTTCAACATCCAGAGGGGTCAGCGGGGCAAAGACAAAACCATTCAGGTTACAAACTGTGCCCTATCTGCATTTCCCTGGGAGTTTCAAGTTGCACACAACAAACAAGATGCACACACACAGAAAAAATGGAGCAATAGAAATAAGCAGGTTTTCCTGCAGGTGCCTGCGAGCTTTTAAATAGGGGCTGGTGGAGAAAGGGGATCAAGCTTGTTTGCTGAAATCCCTTCTTATCCAACTTTTTTTTAAAAGGAATCCCCGAACTGTATAGCTATCAAAGCTTCTTCCCACAAGCTTTCTCCAATGACTTCTATCTTTAGAAGGATTTTATACTAGATTAAGCAATGATTTAAAAATAATCCACAAACTACCTCCTAGGAAACTAACTTTGTGGTTTACACTAGCTAGCCCCGATGACAATTAATAGAGCCCCCATATGCTCTATAGGAATTGCCTTATTTAAGAGGGAGAGCATCACAAATGGCTAATGTCATTACTACAAAATTAAAGTCAATACTTTGGAGATTGATTTTATAAATATGGCGTCTTATTTCACACAGGCTTTAAATAATACATTTGATGGCACAGTCATCCAACATTCTTTGTGGCCTATGTGTGAAATTGGTCTGGTCGTGTTGCTTTGGGACCTTCACTTTTTAATTTTGTGACATTAAGGTTGAACATTCAAACACACCAGTGTTCACTTAATGCAGATCAATAGATTATTATAATATACCCAAACCAAACATTATATTAAAACACACAAGAGTGAGGAAAATGCAGACTGTCTGTTAATTCATGTGGCTGGCAGCCTGGAAAATGTCAGTTTTTGAAGGTTGTTTGTAGTGTTGTTGTAGCTGTGTTAGTACCAGGGTATGAGAGAGACAAGGTGAGTGAGGTAATATCTTTTATTGGACCAACTTCTGTTGGTAGAAAGGACAAACTCTGTGAACCTCAAAAGCTTGTCCCTTACACTAACAAAAGATGATCCAATAAAAGATATTACTTCCCTTCCCAGTCTCTCTCAGTTTTCAAAGAAAAAAGAAGAACAGGAGTACTTGTGGCACCTTAGAGACTAACAAATTTATTAGAGCATAAGCTTTCGTGGACTACAGCCCACTTCATATATATATACCTTCAAGTCAGCAGCACTGCTATGGGTACCCGCATGGCCCCACAATATGCCAACAATTTTATGGCTGACTTAGAACAACGCTTCCTTAGCTCTCGTCCTCTAACGCCCCTACTCTACTTGCGCTACATTGATGACATCTTCATCATCTGGACCCATGGAAAAGAAGCCCTTGAGGAATTTCACCATGATTTCAATAATTTCCATCCCACCATCAACCTCAGCCTACATCAATCCACACAAGCGGTCCATTTCCTGGACACTACTGTGCTAATAAGCGATGGTCACATAAATACCACCCTATACCGGAAACCTACTGACCGCTACACTTACCTACATGCCTCCAGCTTCCATCCAGGACACACCACACGATCCATTGTCTACAGCCAAGCTCTAAGATATAACCGCATTTGATCCAATCCCTCGGATAGAGACAAGCACCTACAAGATCTCTATCAAGCATTCTTAAAACTACAATACCCACCTGCTGAAGTGAAAAAACAGATTGACAGAGCCAGACGAGTACCCAGAAGTCACCTCCTACAAGACAGGCCCAACAAAGAAAATAACAGAACACCACTAGCTGTCACCTTCAGCCCCCAACTAAAACCTCTCCAGCACATCATCAGAGATCTACAACCTATCCTGAAAGATGATCCTTTACTCTCACAGATCTTGGGAGACAGACCTGTCCTCGCTTACAGACAACCCCCCAACCTAAAGCAAATACTCACCAGCAACCACACATCACTGAACAAAACCACTAACCCAGGAACCTATCCTTGTAACAAACCCCGATGCCAACTCTGTCCACATATCTATTCAAGTGACATCATCATAGGACCTAATCACATCAGCCATACCATCAGGGGCTCTTTCACCTGCACATCTACCTATGTGATATATGCCATCATGTGCCAGCAATGCCCCTCTGCCATGTACATTGGCCAAACCGGACAGTCTCTACGCAAAAGAATTAATGGACACAAATCTGACATCAGGAATCAAAATACTCAAAAACCAGTGGGAGAACACTTTAACCTGTCTGGTCATTCAGTGACAGACCTGCGGGTGGCTATATTACAACAGAAAAACTTCAAAAACAGACTCCAACGAGAGACTGCTGAGCTAGAATTGATATGCAAACTGACACAATCAACTCCGGTTTGAATAAGGACTGGGAATGGCTGAGCCATTACAAACATTGAATCTATCTCCCCTTGTAAGTATTCTCACACTTCTTATCACACTGTCTGTACTGGGCTAGCTTGATTATCACTTCAAAAGTTTTTTTTCTCTTAATTAATTGGCCTCTCAGAGTTGGTAAGACAACTCCCACCTGTTTATGCTCTCTGTATGTGTGTATATATATCTCCTCAATATATGTTCCATTCTATATGCATCCGAAGAAGTGGGCTGTAGTCCACGAAAGCTTATGCTCTAATAAATTTGTTAGTCTCTAAGGTGCCACAAGTACTCCTGTTCTTCTTTTTGCGGATACAGACTAACACGGCTGCTACTCTGAAACCAGTTTTCAAAGAGTTAATTTCAATCATCCACTGGGGGATACCACTATACTGTTAGCCAGATTAACACATCAGTGAGCCAAATTCCTCCCGGATGTGACTCCACTGAAGTCACTGGATTTATACCAGGAAGAATCTGGCCCACTGAGTTTTGCAAAGTGAATAATTCTGAGACTAGAAGTGCTGACCTAGTTACTATTTTTGGAAAGTGATTCACAAGGGAGGCTGCTCTCTCTTTTTTAATACCATCCTGGGCTTTGAGAGTGGAGGTAAGTCCTATGTTACAAGGGGGTGCTTATTAAGAGCACTGTTTGGGGAACACATGGAAGGGGAATAAATTGAAGAATTGTAAAGCAAAGAAAATTATAAGATTAACCTTAAAGGGAGTATTACAAGATGCTGATTTTAGCAGCTTCTCCCTCTGGACAAATCACTCCAAACTTGACCAAAAAATAGACTCGAAAGGGAAAAATAATAAAAGAGATCATAGAGGGACTTCATCAACAGCTTCATCTGAAGAATGCAGGTAACACAATCTGTGACACTAACTAGATGAAAAACGGGAAGCAATTATTTAAACTCAGTTAGGATGATCCTAGGGAAGATATGGGGAAGAAGACTACTACAGTACTATAGCATAAGGAGAGAACCGTTTTCAAAAGAGCATGGCCAAAATCCCCGATCCAAATACCCGTAAACTTTGTGACTGGCTCTTTTTCTCAGTTTTGAAGCAAACCTATCTTCACCAAAGTTGCTTCAATATCCTGTATGCATGTGGATCTTATTGCAAGATTGGACAGTAGAAAGCTTCAGGAGCAGCAAACCCTGAAAGCCTTATTTCCTAAGAACCCTTCTGTGGAAGAATGTAGTTTTCAGGATCTTGTGGAGGATGTAGGAGCCCCTGTTTAAATTTTCTCCAGGGGCCCCAATATAACTTCAGTACAGCCCTGGAAGGGTTAAGGAGACTGCTCCTTATACACCACTAGTGGCCGTGCCTGGTTCATGTCCTGAACACAGCTACAAAATGAGGCAACAACTCTTAATTAGTTAGTTATGTTCCTGATCCTCCTCCTGTGTTAGGGTGAAGGCTATCTGTTTGGAACCAGTTCCATAGTCTATTCCAGGGTTCGGCAACCTTTCAGAAGTGATGTGCCGAGTCTTCATTTAATCACTCTAATTTAAGATTTCACGTGCCAGTAATACATGCTAACGTTTTTAGAAGGGCTCTTTCTATAAGTCTATAATATATAACTAAACAATTGTATGTAAAGTAAATAAGGTTTTTAAAATGTTTAAGAAGCTTCATTTAAAATTAATTTAAAATGCAGAGCCCCCGGACCAGTGGCCAGGCAATGTGAGTGCCACTGAAAATCAGCTCGCGTGCCACCTTCGGCACGCGTGCCATAGGTTGCCTATCCCTGGTCTATTCCAATGTCTATGTCTCTACGTAACACCGTCAGATTAGGCCCAAAACTTGGATTTTGTAAAACCCTTGGGTTGTATTTTTTTAAATGACAAGAAACAATGGAACAGGTTCCTTTAAATTACCTTTTTTAATTCACACTTTCATTCACATTTAAATATCCTCCCACAATGTCTGCAAAGTGGACATTGCAGAATTGTGATACTGCAGGATAACAAGAAAGCAGAACCCAGAGAGTAGCACATACCCATTCATACTCTGGAACACAAACAGCATTGGCATGAACAAGAAGAGGATAAATGTTACCATAAATGGAAATATTTCACATTCATATTTTCACACACCAAGGACAAAAGCCTTCTGTAAGATCAGCCTAGAAAATTTTGACTCAGCTCTTCTGTTCCCCTTTATATATGGCTCTCCCACTGACAGGACAAAACCTACATATGCAGGGAGAATAACCAGTCTGAATCAAAACTTGCATAAGGATTTGGGGGCAGACTTATTCCCTCCCTGCATGACCTAAATTTAATTTTAGGTTCCCCTCCTTATGGCACAGTTCCTCCAAAGAAAAGATCCCCAACCCACCTCCCAGTTCCCAATTCCAAACCTCCATTGACACAACCTGAGCATCAGCTCAATGGAAAAAGTAACAGACTTGTATTAAGGAGAAATGAGAAAACGTTTTTTGCATGGCAAAGGTCCTTTTCTATACAGCTTGGTCATGTGACTTCATCCCGTTTTATATCTGCACTGTTTAATTCATCTTCCTGAGTGTGGGACTGTACATTTATAAACTACACCTCTACCTCGATATAATGCTGTCCTCGGGAGCCAAAAAATCTTACCGCGTTATAGCTGAAACTGCGTTATATCGAACTTGCTTTGATCCACCGGAGTGCGCAGCCCCGCCCCCCCGGAGCATTGCTTTACCGCGTTATATCCGAATTCGTGTTATACTGGGTCGTGTTATATCGAGGTAGAGGTGTATGTTTCCCTAGTTCTGCCCAAACCCCACTGCTCAAATCTCTCCAACTCACTTTAGAGTTTGGTGTGAATTCAACCATGATACAATTTTCAGACAAGACCAAAACCAGAGGAGCGGCAAACACACAGGAGGACTGAACCAAAATGTTTTAGGAAGCAGTTATCCAGAGTACAGGGAAGGGCTTATTTTTTTGGACGATAGCAATCCTAGAAGTCCCAGACTGGACTACTACTAGCACAAAGTAGAAACAGATCTGCACAGCCCAGCTCGACTTATACTGTGCTAGTGCCCAAGAACCAGAAAGTGAAAATACACCTCTACCCCGATATAACGCTGTCCTCGGGAGCCAAAAAATCTTACCGCATTATAGGTGAAACCGCGTTCTATCGAACTTGCTTTGATCCCCCGGAAGGCGCAGCCCCGCCCCTCTGGAGCACTGTTTTACCCGTGTTATATCCAAATTCGTGTTATATCGGGTCGCGTTATATCGGGGTAGAGGTGTACTGGTTTCTCGTAACTGTCTCTGCACTTTCTTCCATGCTGCCTAAGGCATGGAATGTCCTTCCCTGATGTGACTTGCAGAGCCACTACCCTGTCCTTCAGATCTCACCACAAGACCTACTTCTGCAGAGCCACCAATTAATGAACAACGATGAGGAGCAGATAGAGATGGTGATACTTACTTTAGCAATTTATATAAAAACAGCAGATTTATATATCTAAAATGTGTATATATGCTTCTTACACCCCTCTTCCCCACCCTTTTATTATTGCACATCTTCTCACAGTGTAATAATTTGGGGCAGGGTCTTTGTCTTCCTTCATATTTGTAAATCAACAAGAGCAAGTGTTTCTGATCTTAAGTGGGGCTGCTCGGGACCACTGCAATACAAATATTTAATAACAGAATGACTAGTTGAGAGAGACACAACTGAGCTCTTGACAGGTTGTGGCCATTAAATATAAACTGAAAGTTACTGTCATGGGGGCAGGGGTGGGGGGGAGGCAGGAGTTAACCCTTTTTGCCCTGACCACATTCAACTTGGGTAAACAAAATCTGCCTGCCTAAATTAACTAAGGGGTGTCTTATGCCCTCTTTCTTCTCTGCACAGGAGAGGCCATGATCAGGCTCACAGAAAGGTTATATATTAATCACACACACACTGCACACGGATGAAAGAGTTATCTAATGGTTACAAATTTAAAAATTTTATTAAGATGATGTTAAAAAAAAAAGTTAACAGAATTTGAGCATAGAAGTTTCTGGTTATCAGGGAATAACGTACAGATTATCGAGGGTGCAAAGTCTGGTTTAAGATCCGGTGGCATAAGGAATACATAATCTGCAATATCCCTGACTGGGGGTAAAAGGTTGATGGGTCAAAGTACAGGCATTGAGATATGAAGGTATGAAGTTCATACAGTGGCTATGTTCGGGTGTGGAGTATAATGAGTGGATATGATGATGAGGATGGATTGACCCTCATTTGGTGAGATTTAATGTTCAGGGAGTTTATGGTTCCAGTTCATATGATCCAACAGAGAAGGTCACTTGGTCCCTTTCTTGTAGTGGGAGAACGATGTCACTCTGGCTCACGCCTAACCAGGGGGTCTGTTCCTTACATTGCTATGGACTTGCTGCATAAACCTGGGCAAATCAGTTCATCTCTCTGCCTCAGTTTGCTCCTTTGTAAAAGCAAAATAATACTATTTACCATGCCCCATTGTGAAGCATGGCATCACACAGAGTCTGTGAAGCATACTCTCCACTATTACAGTAATGCACAGTATGCTCCAAGCTCTATGAACTACTATTCATTTCACCCTTCAGGCCCAAGTTTTCTCCCACTTTAGCAAATGACAGTTTAGCCACGCACTTCACTGGGAGTAAAATCAGAGCCTTAATGTCTTCACCAGTTATGGTATAAAGACTTTCTTTACGGCAGACATGACTGAGTGCAGTCTGTCTTACTAATCAAAGAGCAAAATGGAAGACTTAATCCTGCACTTGCAGGGGCCACAGACTTCCATTTAAAAGGTCCTTTCCATTCAGAATGTCAAGGATCTTATGTTACAGTTTCTCCCTTTATCTATGTCAGTAAAACACAATTATAAACTCACAGTTGACGCATAAGCCATTACTCATATTTCTTTAAATGCTCAATTTGCAACTGAGATTTTTGGCTCAACTTCTATTTCTTGGCATTTCAAATGCCAAATCAGAAGCAAAATCTAGGTACAAATCTGTTCATCTGCTCCCAAGAAAGAAAGCAAAGGAATGTGAACATAGGCATTTGGTTTTCCTTTAATCCTCTGCTCCGAGATCAAAAGCTGCAGCCAGGACTGCAAGAGTTGATAGAATCATAGAAATCACAGATGGAAGAGATCTATTAGGTCCATCATCCCCTGGGACCCAGGGAGGATTGTTGTCAACAATACAGTTTCTAGTGCTTTGTCCTGTCTAGTTTTTAATGTTGTATCTAGATGCACGGATTTAATTCAAGAGGGCATTAGACCCTTTTATATGTTTATGAATGGTTCCCTGGTGAGCAAAGACAAAAGCAACAAAGTTTTTCAACACAATTCATGAAGAGAACACAATAACTAAATGAAAATAAAACAACATTTTTTACCCTTTTAAACAGTAAGTTTGAAGAAAATTAGGTAGACGCTAACACTCTTCTTGAAACTGTAAAGCATTTTATGACAAATGGCAATGACATTCTGCCCTTCAGAACTAGCATTCAGATCTGCATTACAGAATGAAGTTATAAGGCCCTATTAGTTATTAAACTATAGCTGAGTTTTTCCTCTTTTAAGTATTGTCTGAAGTTCCTAAGTAGGCCAATTGTTTTTATCCCTCTCTCCATTTGTATTCTTGGCTCACAGCCACTTCACAGATCAGACAAATTCCAAACACTGAAATTAATCCACTGCCTTCAGGTTTAAAGAGTATCTGAGATGTCATTCATTTGGAGTTAGTAGTCAAATATATTTAGTTAGAACTATAATTCTCTAATTTAAAGTGGTCAGTCTTTGAAAGTAAAATTGTAATATTTATATATACACAGACACACATAGACACACACACTGTCTCTAGACAAATGTCAAAACTGTCAAATTGGGGACAAAAATTACATTTTGTTATAACACTTTTCTAAAGACCAGAAACAATAATAATATTTCCACAGTATTTTTTTAAGATTCCACTGAACACAGTTGTTTTAAAAAAAAGGAAACAATGAAATGCAAATATTGCAACATTATGTACCAGAAGTGACAATGGCTATAAACAAGAGTGACACTAGCTTCCCTGTCATTCAGAAGGGAGAAATGCAAAGAATAAACAAGAAGCAAAAATAGTGACAAGTCAACTGGATTTTTAAAATTCTCTTTTAATACTTTAGGCTGGGATTTTAAAAGGGATTTAAAGGGGTTAGACACCCAAATCCATTAATTTCTCTGGGATTGAGGCACTTAACTCTTCTAGGTCCCTTTGGAAATCCCAACCGTAGGAGTTATTAGTAAGGAAGGTAAAGAAGTTTCTTTATAACAACATAAGATTTTTAAATCAACAGGAGGGCATGATTTTCAAAAGAATTTAAGACATTTAGGAACCAAAATCCCATTAATGCTCAATGTGATTTATTTTAGGTGCTCTGAAAAATGTTACCCAGTGTCTTTTCAAAATATTCTTATGACAAAGATATGAATAATTTTTCTCATCCTTTTATCCTGAAGGCTCCCCCAGGCAATTCACAAGTTTTGTACACACAGTATTACTGAAATGCAATCACCTCTAAGTTCACAAGGGTGGGGGATTTTTGCCAAAGACATAGGGACACACCAACTCTAAAAAGTTCCATGGGTCTTTAATTCTCACATAGAGCAGACAGGAACTCAGTTTTTTAAGATCTTATGTGAAAATACACCATACACACTAAGCCAAAAATCTTGGATAAATTAGTTGAAACAGTATTTCGTATAAATCGCACTCAACTACAGCTTAGAACAGGGGTTCTCAAACTGGGGGTCATGACTGCTCAGCGGGTTGCGAGGTTATTACGTGGGAGGGGGGTCACGAACTGTCAACCTCCACCCCCAAGACCCGCTTCGCCTCCAGCATTTGTAAGTGTTAAATATCAAAAAAGTGTTTTTAATTTATAAGGGAGGTCGCACTCAGAAGCTTGCTTTGTGAGAGGGGTCACCAATTCAAAAGTTTGAAAACCACAAGCTTAGAACTTTCTGAGGTTATTCATACACATTTCAGAAATTAGCCACAGTCAGTGGAGTTGCACCGGTTTCCACCAGGCCTGAATGTGGACCTGCATGCATTGTAAGGCACTCAGATATTACTGTGATGGATGCTGAATGCCATAAAAATTTGAATTGATAGAAGTGAGCTGCAGACATGTGGATTCCCCAAACATTTTTAGATGGAATTTTTTTAAATCAAGTTTCCACCTGTGATACCAAAAAATCAAACAATAGGAGACAATGTTATTGACCAAATTATAGGTTAGGCTTGGGATTTGTAGAAGGAGCTTATCCAAATATAATAACAGGATTACTACATAATATTCCAAGTTTGGCTTGGTGTATATACAGAGACCACTCCACCCAATTGTGAGAAATTTCATATTTCTCACACCAGAAGTCAGTTATTCTCAAACTGACTATTATTTTTATTCCCATTCCATTAATTTACAAAATGGAACATTATTTGTAAACATCCTCCTGCTTTACTATTCATTCTCACGCTAATGTTCCTGGCCAATATAAACAAGAATTTCTGCCTGCTAACATTTCCAAAGACATCAATCTTGGGGAAGAGACAACTCTCCCACTTACATTGTTTTTCCTACGTAACAGTCTGTTATGCAACAACTACACTGCTCCCAAAACTTCTACACATAACCAGTTCAGTGGCTTCACCAGTTTCAGACAGAGTAATGGCAGATTAGAAGCTCTGGTGTAAATCCACAAAACATTATTCTGGGGTTCAACCAACTAGCATTAACAGAAGTCACCTGCTTTAAGCCTCTGACCTCCAAAGAAGAGATTCAACTATGTACAACCTCAGAAGTGTGGATTTTCTCAGCAAATAATAAATAATATTATTTATTATTTGTATTATTGTAGAACCAGAATCCCAGTCACGGATTAATATCATGTCATACTAGGCACTGTACAAACAGAACAAAAAGACAGACAATCTCTGCCCCCAAAGAACTTACAGTCTAAGTAATATGAGATTAAGAAGAGCTCCCTCATTCTCTTATATGATTTCATGTTTCCTATTTTATTCTCACAATGCATAGACCATGGATGTGCTCTAATAAAGCCATCAAAATAATACTTCCCACTCCACTTACAGTGTTTTCTATACAGAGGGATCTCAAAGCCCTTTATAAATCGTAATTAATTGACACAATGAAGTTTTGCTTGTAAAGCAGGGGTTACTCTCTACTTGGTAGATAGGAAAACTGAAGCCTCTCTCTCTCTCTCTTTAAATAGGTTAGATTCTTTTCTCGTTTTAGATTTTATATTCTTATTGTTTAGCTCAAAAGTAATTTTGCAAATGTGCATTCTGGGGTAAAGTATTTATTAAACTGATTTAAAATGTGGGGTCTTATGGCACCACTTCAATAGAAATAATTAATAACTAACAATAATTAATATTTCAGAATATGAACCATCCCTGTGAGGTATTATAGCTATGTGACCACTCTACCCTCCACTGAAATACAGCAACTCTGGGATAAAACACAACAACTGTTTAACAGAATAAAGTATCACTATGTAATAATTTAGGACAGGAAGTAAAGAATAACATATCTCTCTTAAATTGCAGGGGGATTTAGATAACACATAATTATCTAGCTTATATGTAGGCAGTGTTGTTGTAGCCATGTTGGTCCCAAGATATTAGAGACAACATAGAATCATAGAATATCAGGGTTGGAGGTGAGGTAACATGGGTGAGGTAATATCTTTTATTAGACCAATTTATAAAAATTGCCATGGAATTGTTAATAACAACAGGGATCTTGGTTTTTTGTTTCATTCAAAAGGCAGCACCTCTAGCTTAGGGTTGCCAACCCTCCCGGTTTCGCCTGGAGTCTCCTAGAATCACGCTCTATCTCCGGGAGATTTAGGGTGCTAACAGTCTGGCACAGCAGTGGGGCTAAGGCAGGCTCCATTACCTGCCTTGGCTCCATGCCACTCCCAGACATGGCCAGCACTGTCCCTGTGGCCACTGTGGGGGCAGGGGGTCTCTGCGCGCTGCCCCTGCCCCAAGTGCTGAGTCCGCAGTTCCCATTGGCTGGAAACTGCAGCCCCTCCCACCTCACCCCCCGCCTAGGAGCCACTGCAAGAGGGATGTGCCAGTTGCTTTCGGGAGCTGACCGAGGTAAGCACCAACCACCTGATGCACCCCAACCCCCTGCCCCAGCCTAGAGCTCACACCCAAACTCCCTCCCAGAGCCCGCATCCCCTCCCACACTCCAACCCCCTATCCCAGCCTGGTGAAAGTGAGTGAGGGTGTGGGAGAGTGCACGACGGGGAGGGGGTGAAGTGAGCAGGGGTGGGGCCTTGGAGAAGGGGTGGTACAGGGCTTGGCCTCAGGGAAGGGGCAGAACGGGGACAGGGCAAGGATCTTTGGATTTGCACGATTAGACAGTTGGTAACCCTACTCTAGCAGTGCAGCATCCTTGAAGACAGTCAGAGGGCACTAATTCAATACTGATTCAGAGGGAAAGTGCCACCTATCAAATCACCAAAGCTATTTCATTAAGCTTTTTCACTTGATCTCTCTTAGGCTTGGTCTACACTAAACCCCCAAATCGAACTAAGGTACGCAACTTCAGCTACGTGAATAACGTAGCTGAAGTCGACATACCTTAGTTCGAACTTACCCCCGTCCAGACCCGGCAGGCAGGCTCCCCCGTCGACTCCGCGTACTCCTCGCGGCGAGCAGGATTACCGGAGTCGACGGGGAGCACTTCTGAGTTCGATTTATCGCGTCCAGACTAGACGCGATAAATCGAACCCAGAAGTTCGATTGCCTGCCGCCGAACCAGCGCGGTAAGTATAGACAAGCCCTTAGAGAATTCCCATCAAATCACTGACCCAGCCTAACCCTGGATAAGCTTATGAGGAGTTCACAGCACAAGGTGATTTGGCTATCACCGTGCTTTAAAAAAAAAAACAGTTCCTCAACCAATCACAGCTACAAGCTCAACAAGTGAAACTGTTGCTTTCCAAATAACAGGAGTACTTGTCGCACTTTAGGGTAGGTCTATACTTACCTCCGGGTCTGGCGGTAAGCAATCCATCTTCTGGGATCAATCCTGGAAGTGCTCGCCGTCGATGCCGGTACTCCTGCTCCGCGAGAGGAGTACGCGGAGTCGACGTGGGAGCCTGCCTGCCGCGTCTGGACCCGCGGTAAGTTCGAACTAAGGTACTTCGACTTCAGCTACGTTATTCACGTAGCTGAAGTTGCGTATCTTAGTTCGAAATGGGGGGTTAGTGTGGACCAGGCCTTAGAGACTAACAAATTTATTTGAGCATAAGCTTTCGTGGGCTACAGCCCAGGTGCCGCAAGTACTCCTGTTGTTTTTGCAGATACAGACTAACACGGCTGCTACTCTGAAACCAAGATAAAAATAGGAGTACTTGTGGCACCTTAGAGACTAACAAATTTATTTGAGCATAAGCTTTCGTGGGCTACATCCCACTTCTTCGGATGCATAAATAAACATAGCAAGATAAAAATGTATTTGCAGTTAATTACTGGTGCCATTTGAGTGGCAGGACAGGTATCTGATACCCATTAGTGTAAAGCATTCACCTTACTTTCAAGAGGACATTTATACAGCATGTGGTTCACAGCTTGGTCAGCACAATTGCTAATAAGGTTTTTCTCCTTTTTCATTTATGAACTGCTTCTCCATTCCTCCTCCTAGATTCTGTGAGTTATCACGTGTCTACAAACATATCTGGGCACTTACACCAAGTTAATATTTAAAATCAATACTGAACTATATAGAGTTAGTTCAGTAAATTCAAAACAACTTACCCACTAATAGCTTCACATCTCTGACAGTGAAATCCCGGTCTGGCATTCTATAATTAGCAAAAAAAGCAACATTAAATGCTATCAAAGTATGACCACATTTTCTTTACGAGGATAAAATAGAAATAAGATTATGGTGTTATTTGTGGATATTGCAATACACATGGTTATTATTAGCAGGGATCAAGCATGGTTTCTCTGAGCAATGTGGCCAGATTTTGTTGGTTTTTTTGAGGGGGGAAGACAGGGAGTGATATCAAGACATATTATTGGCTTTTCAAGGTTAGTTTGGTTAGCACTAGTACCAAAAAACTGTCTTTGTTCACAAGTGGGGAGTCTGCGATAGAATCCTGCTAGCAGCAATTACATGTGGTCAGGTCTTTTGACAAAATCTACACTTCTATTGCACCTTCCAGTTGACCATCTCAAGCACTTTGCAAACAATTAGCGCTCACAATATCCCCATGAGGTAAGTGTTATCTTTTTGTTCCTGTGATTTGCATTCTCTCTGCAAGGGCCCCATAGTGAATTCCACAGCTATCTCCCTTGTCTGAAACAGAACCCTGAAGGTTATCAGATTGGGTCATTTGCAAGGCTCAGATTTTTACCCAACCACTTGAAAATGGGGAAGAGGAGAACTGTTTAAGGACAAAGGGGATTTGAGGTGACTATTTTAAACTAGTGCGCTTGACCACAACATAGAAATACTGTAGATATAAGGCACCTAGAGCATATGGATGGGTGCCCTTTTTAGTATTTGTATAAATCATCATACACAAACAAATAAAATAAAAGACAAGCCTGACGAAGAGGCAAGTGGGCAAATCCAATCTGCTGAGAACTCCTACTGCCCTAGCACAAGTGAGTAGTACTTAAGGAAACAGACAAGGTAGAGGAATACCTTCCTTCCCTTCAAAATGAAACTATATGCTCAGTACTTTGGAGAGGACACCTAGAGTTGGTTTGTTATTCTCTACAACTCCTGACCATGTCATGTGCCAGAGTGAGAATTCCACAGTGCTGAATGCAAAGTGAGTGGTCAATTTTGTGGAGCCCACTTCATGCTAGATTTATATTTGGGAAGTCTAGCTTTAATTTACACCACCTCCACTGACTGCTTATACCTCCCTCTGTAAGCTTTGATATGCTGCCACAGAAGCAGAAATCCCTGCTGCTCCAAACATACCCTTTTCCCTCCTATTCCACCCACCATAGATGCTATGCTCAGCCCTTGCACAATTACGACTGATTTACTCCTGCACTGTGGCACAAATTGCAGCTCCTCGGACTTCCAGCACCGTCTGTGCCATCAGTAAATACCATCCATTTGTCAAGTCTGATTAGAAATCCAGAATGTCAACAATGGGGTTGGGTGGAGGGACAGAACAGCTACTTTTTCTTTGCAATATCCTTTTCATTTATACTGCAGCTTGTAAAAGAGGATCTCAAAGTGCTTCAAAAGCATTGAGGCCATGTCTACACTAGAGACCTTATAGTGGCACTGCTGCAGCTGTGCCGCTATAAGGTCTCACGTTTAGCCACTCTATGGCAACAGGAGAGAGCTTTCCCACTGGCATAATTAAACCACCCGCAATGAGCGGCGGTAACTATGTTGGTGGGAGAGCATCTCTCGCCGACATAGCGCTGTCCACACTGGCGCTTCTGTCGGCAAAACTTTTGTCACTCGGGGGCATGAAAAAAACACACCCCTGAGCGACATAAATTTTGCCGGCATAAATGCTTGTGTGCATAGCTACCGCCGCTCATTTAGCTGGTTTTATTATGTCGACGTGAGAGCTCTCCCCTCTTGACATAACACGGCTACACAAGCGCTCTTACATCAGCACAGCTGTAGACATGGCCCGAGTTAACAAAACTCACACAACCATATGAGTTTGGTAAGGGATATATAAGGATCCCTTTTCCTAACACCAAAATGAAGCCATTCCTAGGGTAGACCACAGTTGTACAGAAACACTATACAACAGTTTAGAGCAGAGAGAGAAGACTACCGTATCCAGCTGAAACTGCAGGAGAAATTAGGGAGGCAGAATGTAATTACCTGACTTTGAATTTGGCCTAACATTAGGGTTAAAACGCCAACATAAAATACGATCCTTGGGATCTTTACTGACCGTAAGTGTTCAGTTTCAGTTTTCTGTTTCATACAAAACATGTCACCTCCAACAAAACAGTACCTAAATAATATGATGTGTATTGATATAGATGCACAGAGTAGAGTACCAGCTATCAGTCATTAATATTTCTTCCTGAAGCACCTTCAAGGGTTCTCACAACAAATTTTTGGTGACCTCAGAGTATGGCCACCAACTCTTGCTGAGTAACAGAGGGGTAGCCTTGTTAGTCTGAATCTGTAAAAAGCAAAGAGGGTCCTGTGGCACCTTTAAGACTAAAAGAAGTATTGGAGCATAAGCTTTCGTGGGTGAATGCCCACTTCATCAGACGCAAGTAATGGAAATCTCCAGAGGCAGGTATAAATCAGTATGGAGATAACAAGGTTAGTTCAATCAGGGAGGGTGAGGTGCTCTGCTAGCAGTTGAGGCGTGAACACCAAGGGAGGAGAAACTGCTTCTGTAGTTGGCTAGCCCTTCAGTCTTTGTTTCTATACTGATATGGCTCCAGTCATCATCTGAAATGGTCTGTCTTTCATTTTACCCTTTATGTGAGGGTTACTACTTTATCCTCACGCACAATTATTCCAAATTTGGTGGCAATATATACCTCCAGACCAGTGGCACCGCCATGGGCACCCGCAATATGCCAACATTTTTATGGCTGACCTGGAACAACGCTTCCTCAGCTCTCGTCCACTCACGCCCCTTCTCTACCTATGCTACATTGATGACATCTTCATAATCTGGACCCATGGAAGGAGATCCTGGAAGAATTCCACCATGATTTCAACAGCTTCCACCCCAACATCAACCTCAGCCTGGACCAATCTATACGGGAGGTCCACTTCCTAGACACCACAATACAAATAAGCGATGGCCACGTTAACACCACCCTATACCGAAAACCCACCGACCGCTACTCCTACCTTCATGCCTCCAGCTTCCACTCCGGACACACCACACGATCCATCATCTACAGCCAAGCGCTGAGGTACAACCGCATCTGCTCCAACCCCTCAGACAGAGACCAACACCTACAAGATCTTCACCAAGCATTCTCAAAACTACGATACCCACACAAGGAAATAAAGAAACAAATCAACAGAGCCAGACGTGTACCCAGAAGCCTCCTGCTACAAGACAGGCCCAAAAAAGAAACCAACAGAACTCCACTGGCCATCACCTACAGTCCTCAGCTTAAACCTCTCCAACGCATCATCAGTGATCTACAACCAATCCTGGACAATGATCCCTCACTTTCACAGACCTTGGGAGGCAGGCCAGTCCTCGCCCACAGACAACCCGCCAACCTTAAGCATATTCTCACCAGCAACCACGCACCGCACCATAACAACTCTAACTCAGGAACCAACCCATGCAACAAACCTCGATGCCAACTCTGTCCACATATCTATACCAGCAACACCATCACAGAACCTAACCAGATCACCTACTATATCACCGGCTCATTCACCTGCATGTCCACCAGTGTTATATATGCCATCATGTGCGAGCAATGCGCCTCTGCTATGTACATTGGCCAAACTGGACAGTAACTACACAAGAGGATAAATAGACACAAGTCAGATATCAGGAATGGCAATATACAAAAACCTGTAGGAGAACACTTCAACCTCCCTGGCCACACAATAGCAGATGTCAAGGTAGTCATCTTACAGCAAAAAAACTTCAGGACCAGACTCCAAAGAGAAACTGCTGAGCTCCAGTTCATTTGCAAATTTGACACCATCAGATCAGGATTAAACAAAGACTGTGAATGGCTATCCAACTACAGAAGCAGTTTCTCCTCCCTTGGTGTTCACACCTCAACTGCTAGCAGAGCACCTCCCCCTCCCTGATTGAACTAACCTCGTTATCTCCACACTGATTTATACCTGCCTCTGGAAATTTCCATTACTTGCGTCTGATGAAGTGGGCATTCACCCACGAAAGCTTATGCTCCAATACTTCTGTTAGTCTTAAAGGTGCCACAGGACCCTCTGTTGCTTTTTACAACTTTTGCTGGAGGCCACTCTGACAATTTTTCCTAAAACACTTAATTAATTTTAGGAAAAACAAATAAATATGCAAATATACATTGTAATTTATTTATGTAGGGTTTTGCAGACTCAATAATAAAAATAATGTACAGTTGTCTCTATTCTTTACTGGACCTAAACAGAATAGAAACACATATAATATGCTTTGCATGTTTTGTTTTTTTGGTTGTTGTTGTTTTCAGACTTGCTAGCTAGTAAGCCTGCTACTGTGAAAATTGATAGTCGTATATTTGTTAATATCACTTTTCACAGGGCTGGAGGATGCAGTGGTAGTCAGGGCAATGTTGGGGGGTGAGCCTGGGGCTGGAGCTTGGGGTCCCGCTGCACAGCTAGGGACTGGAGGATGCAGTGGTAGTCAGGGCAATGTTGGGGGGTGAGCCTGAGGCTGGAGCCTGGGGTCCCGTTGCACAGCTAGGGACTGGAGGAGGCAGTGGGGTCAGAGGCAACATGGGAAGGCGATCCCAGGGCCAAAGCCTGAAGCCTGGCAGCTGCATGGCTAGAGCCTGCCGCCCACCACCCCAGGGCTGAAGCCCAAGCGCCACCGCCCCTGGGAAGATGGAGAACACATACTGTTCCCTGCTCCTACAGTGTTTGGGGCTCCAGAAGGGGGTAGGGACCAGGCCCTGGGGGAGGGGCCACTGCTTCCCCCCACCCCTATCATCACCCAGGAGTCTGTGGCCGCAAGAAAAGCCCCTGGTAGCCACATGCGGCCACAGTGGCCGCATTCAAGAAACGCTATAGGTGTTCCTTAGGGTACGTCTTCATTACCTGCCGGATCGGCGGGTAGCAATCGATCTATTGGGGATCGATTTATCGCGACTCATCTAGACGCGATAAATCGATCCCCGAACGCACTCTCCGTCGACGCCGAAACTCCACCAGCGCAAGAGGCGGAAACAGAATCGACGGGGGAGCTGCGGCCATCAATCCCGCACCATGAGGACGGGAGGTAAGTTGATCTAAGATACGTCGACTTCAGCTAGCTGAAGATGCGTATCTTAGATTAATCCCGCCCCCCAGTCTAGACCAGCCCTTAGAAAGGTCTCCAATTCATGTACTGACCTGGGCCAAGGCTGGTTAGCTTGTGAATTCTGATTAATTACAGCACAATGTGGGTATGATTGCCAGATGGTTAAAAGAGACAATATGTCTTTTCAGACAGCACCATCTCTCCAACTTACAATCATCTTACAACTGCCAATGATCATGGGAGTGTCAAATTGTTCCAAATAACTCCCTAAGGAAGACAACGGCTGCTAAAAGATCATGACTTGTATTTCCTGCTTCTGACCACTAGAAATAACAGCTCATCCTGGTTGGAAATATGAGATGGAAAAGCACCAAGGTAATTTTAAAAAAAGAATAGGAGTACTTGTGGCACCTTAGAGACTAACTTTACTTTCATTCTTAATAATCTCCTCATCAATTACGACACTTCCTGCTCTTCAAGAGGACGACCATACATGGCAACAGAATTGTTCAAATACCCTTTGTAGATCTGCCAGCCACAAACATGCAAGCTGACGGTTTAACAGCAAACAGAATTGGAAGTACATAGCAACAACTATTTCTAAATGTCACATAGATCTAAAACTATTGTATACAGTGTGTAGAGTATTAACAAATGATACATACACACACAAATCTCTTTTCATCTCAAAGTGTTTGGCATACTGCAAATAGGGATCATTTCATCTACCAAACTATTAAAAAGCAGCCCCTCTGGGGCAAGATACAGCAATGCGACACAAGCGTTTGGGACAGGAAGTAAATAACACTGTATCATTTGAAACTGCAGGGAGAATGTAGATCAACAAATGTGTTTATCTAAATGTGAATTGGGTGAAGACACTGGGGCTAAAATCTTGACTCTAATCTTGTAAAAAATATTTTGGAATTACAGACAAGGCTGGCAATTATTAATGTTGCCAATACTTCCCATTATAAGATGCTGTTTTCAGTTGCTTACTTCCCATTATAAGATGCTGTTTTCAGTTGCTTATAACTTTGTTGAACTTTAACTGTTTTGGTTGAAATTTTCCATGCGGGGTCTCTGCCTCAGGCTGAATCTTTCTGGATAACTTAAGTCCAAATGGTTAAGCCATTTCTGAGAAGGAGGCTAGGGAAAAATATGTAAATCCTGTTGACTTTTTTTTTTTTTTTTTTTAAGGTCTTGTGCCCCCATGCTTTGGAGCAGGGACTTGAAATCTGGCCTTTGTTCAGAAATGTTTCTTTTTCTGCTGCTGTGAAAATTTCCTCAAATTTGGCCGTTAGTTACAAGACTTTGAAAAACAATTACAGTTTGGTAAATGCTCAGTAGAGACTCCTTAGATTTCAGTAGCTAAATTCCCCAAACATTCAATCTGGAGGACAAGCCAGAAGTGGGAAAGAGACAGGACAGGGACAGGGACATGGCAGGAGTCTGACTTAAGAAGATAGACCAGAAGAGTCTGTGCCCACTACAGCCCACTCCACTCCAGAGCACGGACTGGAATCCAAAATTCTTGAGTCTCACCATTCCTCTGCTTACAGCAAATATCTGTGAAACCCAAGGTGAAGTGTCCTATCCTCCTCTAGTGCTGGTTTAAATAAAGAATGACAACCTACTACTGCTATAAATGACTTCATTAGCTAAAGTGGGAGAGGTCTGTGTGGTGATCTAAAGATTCTAACCCTGACAAGACCCATGTCGGTGTTAATATGATGCCACCTGATGGAATTTCTGTTTTTATTACTTGGTTTTTTTTAAACCTAGGAAATTACACACACACACACACGCTTACATTAAAAGAGTATTAAGGTCGCAAAGTCAATCACTCAAAAATTAGGAAATGCCAGAATCAAGGTGCCTGTGCAACCCTAATTTGGCCCTCTTGTACATATGCATTATAATACAGCTTTTAATTACATGATCACACAGTATTTTAATGCAATTTTTTGTATGTTTATATATATATATATATATATATATAAACATATCACATACCAACTACTCTTGGCAAAAATAAATATATATACTTAGAAGTGCAAATTTAGATGAGATGGAATTATATTATTCCACAGAATACAAAATAACAAAAATGTACTTGTGTATCTCACTCCTAGCACTGGAAATTAATATAAATTGCATTTCTAACATTCTTTTGACCAAAAGGCAGTCAATCCCAAGTACATATTTATACTTCCTTCAAGAAATTCTATTTCAAGATAACGTGTAAATCAATGCACATTTTAATAAAAAATTATATTAGAACTTGGGATTTCCCATAAGAGGCAAATCAATACACCTGACCAAATGTCCAGTGGGGATTCCCTTCCAGACCCCTCCATTTAGGCCCTAATCTATCAGATTTGATTTGTGCCTATTTACACATCAAAAAATTACCTAGACTCTTTAAAAATCTAGCCCCAGTTCTTTACTCTAACAACCTCTGACTGTGAATTCCATCTGTTGGCAGAAGCTGCACACATGATGTGCTTAGTGTTGTAGGAGGGGGAAATAAAATACAGCATCAGTTAGCCAAGTGCCTTTCCACTAGAAAAGGAAAGAGATACTAGAATGATATCAGTAGCTGGTAAGGGTCAGAGAAACTGGCTAGTCAAGTCTGGCTGGTGGAGACTAAGCTCATCACAGCAGACTAGGGCACACATGCTCCTTCCCTTTGATAAGCATTAAAGTGAGAACAATTCAAGTCAGAAAAATGACTACAAATGTTATCATGGGACTTCCTATGTATTCTCTCCCAAACATTTCCAAATCCAGTTCAGAATCCAAAAGATGTTTTTTCTAACCACTGCCTCTGCAAGCTCCACCTGCAAGCTGAAAATCATACTACATTCTTTCAATCTTAAGGCTTCACCAGTAATAAAGATTCGGCAACTTAGCTGACAGCTCATTTGTCCTGTGTGAGGCAGAGTAGAATGTAAAAGTCAAAATTGGAGAAGTGCATATTCTGTCATTAGAGCACAGACTGGGAGCTGGAAACCTGGGGTTCTGTTTCCACCTTTGTCCCCGACTCCCTCTGTGACGGTGTGTACAACCACACTGTAGCCATTTAACCTTTCCCTCCCTCAATCTGCTCACGTGTAAATTAAACATAATCATCCTACCCGCCTCCCATGGGTGTTGTGAGTCTTAATGCTTTTAATGGATTTGAGTTCCTCAGATGAAAGACCATATATAAGTGCAAAGTTATAATTTTGTAAACATTTACTAATAAGTAAGATTTTGTTGTAACTTACTTAATTCCCAGTCCATCTTTACTTCTGAAGAGAAGGGGAACCCTGAGAGCTTCTCTTTGCACATACTCAAAAGTAAGATCTGTTTGAATATTTGAATAAAAAACATAATCAATTACAATGACATTCTCACTTCACACTAGATTTTGTCAAGATTCACTATTTTAATTTCTGCAGCAAAAAAAGCTCACTATCACTTAAAGAGAACTGCAAAGAGAGTGAACATTTTTAGGTCAAAAGCAAAATCTGAGTGATTGACAATACTCTCCCAGCTGCTCTCTATTTTTCCTATTCACTGATGCATATAAAGCAGAATGCATTCAGAGATTCTCAGTTGTCTTAGGTTGAGAAGCCCTAGTTATGATAAAATGCTGAATTAACACTTACAGCAAATTCACAACTAAGCAACTGTTAAGAGGCCTGGCACGTACAGAGGAAATATAAGGATCAAGCTATATATTTGGGTTTTAAGAAATATACTGTTTCTATTGGGCTTTACAGAAGTACAGTGTAAGGCCCTGATCCTACAAACACTTATGCACATATTACGTTACACATTAATAGTCCCACTGAGTTTAATGGGACTACTTACATTTGTAAAGTTATATGCAGTTTTGTTGTAGCCATGTCAGTCCCAGAATATTACAGAGCTAATGTGGGTGAGGTAATATCTTTTATTGGACCAACTTCTGTTGCTGAGAGAGACAAGCTTTTGACTACATAGATCTCTTCCATTTATACAATTAAGCATTTTTAAAGTTAAGCAGGTGTGTGTCTGCACTATGGGGCTTATAATTTGGAAATCTTATTGTAATTTCTGACACAGTTAAGATGATGAGAGGGAGGGAGGAAATCTCTTTTCAATAGAAATTATTAATTTAATGCCAAAATAACTAGAACATTGGACACAGATTTGGTTGTCTGTACACTGAACAGTATCACATTATTATTTCATTCTGAGGATTAAGCTGAACTGTTAATGTTTATATGCAATGGTTTGAAATGACATATGTCATACCTGAAACAATGGTGTATGTGATTCAGTGACTAGTGAAAAAGTGACAAGCATTGATGCGGGGGGGGAAGGGGTGCTTCAGGAACTCCATAGTCTATTTGGACTCTGCAGCCATAGAAGTGAAATTAAATCTTGAAGTGGCCGCATAGCACCTACCTGTGATTGTAATCCTCCTTCCATACATGCGAGTAAGTCCTATGTAGCATCTCTAAAGGATGCCTTGCATATAATAAATATGTAAATAGCTTAAAAATAAAAACACATATAGTTTGTCTCCTCAGCAATCCAAATATAACAGTTCTAAACATCCAGCTTATACATAACCACTTTTAACTGCTTAGGAAATTTCATTATCTAAGAACATCCTTCATGGGACTCTGTATGAGATTTACCATCCTCAGATTTATACACCTTGTGTCTGTTTACTATCAAAACAACTGTAAGTGGGTGAGGGAAATCAGTAGTAATTTCCCCTTCTTACTTGTTTCTTAACCTCTCTTTTTACAACACTTGCCCTCTTTTATTCAATTAGCAATGACAAGAAGTGTGGCTAAAGCATCCCTACCTAGAGCTGTCAAATTAGACCATTGTTTATCTTAGTATTATTTTACTAACTTTTAATAATTGCACTTGTTTTTAGAACAGTCAGAATACAGCTTCCATAATCTATTTTTAGTCAACTAATGGAAGACACAAAAAGTATTTCTCCATTAGCAAAAATATCATAATTTATTACTCGATGTATTAATACTAAAAATATTCATTTGGCTTTAGCAACAAATTAACTAAAACACACACACAAAAACTTTTGAGAACGGCACTCTACATTCAAGACAAAATTTGAGTGGGTGAGAGGTGTCAAGGATAAACACTAGTTCAGGAAGCAGACAGCAGATACATAGCATATTACGCTAGTGAACAAGTAGCATTGGTAGACTCTGTGTTCAGGCCAAAAATCACACTGCAGCTTTGCAGCACCTCTGAAGAAAACCTCCAACCCACATTCCTGGCCAGGGATCAAAGAGGTGCTACCATGAAAAATAAAAACAAGGAAGCAGATGATTAAGAATATTCAACCGATTCCATGTGTTAAGATATCTTGATATTTCTACTCTCACTCAGCAGCAGGATCACCAAGTTTAATATTTTTGCCTTGGTTACATCCAAGTCTTGATTTTATAGAAAAATTAGAGGCAAAAATGAAAATGGAGCAAATAAAAGTCTTTACGAAGACTCAACAAAGCATTCAAATCTCTTGCAGGGCTGAACAAAGTAGACATAGACCAAAACAAAGTAACAAAAGACACTCATTTATTTTCAACTTCCCTAGAAGGGGAAAAGCTACCCAAAGGTCTCAAAGCTGCTAAGCAAGAGAAATAGTGGATTGTAATACTGTTAGCAAGTAGCAATGAAAGCAAATTAAGAATTTGGGAGAGAAAAGTAGAATCCAATCCCCCTCTGAAAAATTACTGAACATTTTTAGAGCTAAGGAACAGGTGTTGGAGGGGGAGACTTCCCCACAAAATAATAAATTGTCAAGAAGGCAGACGTGATTTCCCTCACCACATAAGTGGCTCTTCTGAAGCAAGTTAAAAGTGTCCATTGCAAGGCTAAGCTTTGGAAAAAGAAGAAAATATTCTAAATTAAATTAGTGGTTCGATTACTGTTGCCATCTGATGAGAAATACAGCCAAAGCTAATAATTGGACATTACTGGATAACTGGTTCAGACTGTGGTGTCCCCAGTGGAGTTGGATTTTGGAAGGAAAAGTGGAATTTGGTATCAATTTTAGTAACAGCACAGTATATAAAGTTGACCAGTTGCAACAGCACCTCTCAATCCATCTGATCCCCCTAAGAAACCAATCCCCTCCACATCCCTTCCCAGCAGGCAAGAAAGCTGCTAACTGCACTGTCTGGCTTCGATTATTTATTACTTTGTAGCTAAATCACATAAGCAAATCCAGGTCGTTTGGAGGGGCAGCTGTAATTTAATATATGACATAAACACAAAGAAGTTATTTACTCTAAAAACCCCTGACGCTAGAGAACCGGATAATCAATTGCATCCCTTGAAACTGACAAACTGGAAGCAAATGGGACCTTGATTCAATAGGGGGCGGAGAGGGAGAAGCTAGAATCACCATGAGGCTGAGTGGGGGCTGGGGTTTTTCTGCGGCTCCTTTCCACGAACCTGATTCCCTAAAATATGGGAAGCTGAACTGGGGTCACGCTGATAGGCTGGGCTGAGGGGGGCGGGAAACATTGGGGTTTCTCTACAAGCTACATCCTGATACACTCATGTCATTGTCAAAGCAAGAAGTTGCACATCCGTGACCAGGTTACATGGGAATGATGTGAGCAGACCCAACGCCCGTACCCACCTCTAGCTACAGAGGCAATGCACACAGAAACGCATATATGTGTTTATTTCCTGGCTAGGTCCAAGCTAAGGCCCCAGTGTGCAACACCCAACCCACTACCCCCTCCCCTGCTGCTCGGCCTGGATTCGTCACCGGATTCCCTGGAATGGGGGATGCAGGCGGGAAATACGAAACAAACCACAAACTGCACGTGGAGACACCACCAGCTTCTCTAGAGCAATCAAAGCAAAGAAGAGGCACCCACCCATTCCACTCCCACCAATTCAAACACATTCATCCCTAAAACAGCCAGGCATTTACCTTTCCCTTCCATGTCACGCACGAAATTCCCATGATACTTTTGACTCTTTAATTTCTCCTCCAAATTAAAACTCCTGATGCAGACAATTTCCTCCACATCCGAGAGGTCCTCATTCTCATCGTATCTCCTTCTACCAATAGATCGCTAGAAAACAAAGCAAATAATATAGACCGGGGTGGGAAGTGGACTTTGGGGGAGGAAAAATGTATCAACTTTGGGGATATTTGGATAAACATGGTCTGTGAAAATAAAAATCAAGGCTGCAAAATTAACAATACTTTATACAACGTGAGCTTGAGTACAGAAGAATCTCCACTCCCTTTCTCTTTATAACACCATACTAACCCAAAGTAGCAGGTGTCTGGCTGTAGGAGACCCTTGCACTATTTTTTTTTGGGGGGGGGGGGGATCTCTAAACGCCAAACAAGTGAAGAGATTACACAAATCACTAATTCACAAAGCCCAGCACTGCTGCACTTTGCAAGACCGTAAAAAAGTGAACGGCAGGCAGCCAGTATTTGTTTGTTAACACATCGTGTCTCCGATCATTTGTTATTATTTGTGTAGGATATCACTAAATAATTTCGCATAAAATTCTCCATTTACTCTGATACACGCTATTCAGGTTGCAATATTTACATAATTCAAGTGTTTCCATAGTCACACCGGAAGCCACGATTTAAAAACAAATTGCATTATGTAACATTATGATTTATTTGCGCTTCTCCCCCCCTTGCAATGATCCACGTTATTTCTGTTCAATCACAGGCTGTGCAGTTTAAGGAACAAAAAAAAAAAAGGGGGGGGGTTCAGAGGAGAAAGGGCAGGAATGAGTTAAATGCACGATGAGGGGTGTGTATGGAGTAGGCCCGGGTGAAAACAGCAGAGGCCGGTGCTGCTGTTGCGGCTTCCCCCAGAGCCAGCGTGTAACTTGTTAACAGCAGCCCCTGGTTCTCCGGCAGGGACACAAGGCAGAGCCGCACGTTCACACACACAACACACTCCGCATGCAAACGGGAGCGCTGGCTGTACACAAAGCTAGCTCCCTTTGGGAACCAAATACACCAGCTGCCTCCATTGGGGTTACTCAATTCCAAGCACTTTACAATCCAGATCTCCCTCTCTCTGTACATACATTTAAAATCCCCCCAGCAGCTAGCCCTAGAAAAACACACACTTCATCTGTACAATCCTTTACCAACAGAAAAAAAAGAGTATTGTCCCACCCTCTCCTTCCCCTCACTTAAATTCCACCCCCTTCCCAAGTGTTTAAGCTGATCTCTTGCAAACTAAGTAGCTCTGCTGCCTATATTTTACATGCATTTCTCCCTTTGCAAATAATTAAGCAAAATCAATTAAAATGTACAAATAGGAAATAGACAGAAGCCAGCTACACACCAATCTTCTTCCAGAGTCTTTCTCTGCCTCCATTTTTTTGGAGAGTTTCATCTCTTAATTGTCAACAGTTCCTGTCCTGCATTTTTTGGCCCAAATGGGGAGGAGGAAAAACAAAAGCCATCCAGGTCTCTCTAAAGTTTTGCAATTTTGCACCAGCACTTTTTTGGGGAAGGGGGAGGGAAGGGGAGGGGGAGTCGATGCGTTTTGCAAAGTCCTAAGGAACCATTTTCAGACACTGAGTGTGGAGTGGGGCGCAGGCGTCATAATCCCCGGAACGTAAACATTGTTGCCGATCGCGTTCGGGGAAGGGGGGGAGGCCCGGGGGAGGCGGCGGCTGCAGGGGGGGGGGGGGGGGGGGACCAGATTGCACCCAGCGCTAAAGATCGCTGCTGCCGCCGCTGCTGGCTGGCTGCTCATATTGGTGTGTTGTTGTTAGGTCACGAGTGTGCAGCAGGCATTGCACGCAGGCGCTGACTCACTGAGCTGTTTGTTATGGGGAGAGCTGGAGTGTCAGGGGTTGGAAGGGACTGGAGTCAGCAGCGGCCACTCTGTAATATGAGGAGAAAACAAAGTACACAGGCTCACACAGAGACCTTCAATCGCACACACATGCACACAAGACATACGAAGACATTCGCAGGTGTAAAGATATGCTTAAGCACAGAATATGCATATACAGAGACCGGCATACACATGTACAACACAGACACACGTACAGACATGCACAGCCCTGATCCAGTTATGAAAACATACAGACAGACCTATCCCTAGACACATGAACAAAAGACATATCGAAAGATGCACAAAATCACACATGTACCTAGGATGCATGACACATACATGGGAACATGCACGTTAGACACATGGGGATAAACTTGCAGACAAGAGGACCAGAGGCAGGGTGCATGACTCTAAGACATGCCCATAAAACATGTTATATGCACAAAGCACACAAAAATGTGAAATGCATGTGAAACATATACTCAGAAAGTCACACATAACTCTCTCTATAAAATGCCTGTCTCCACAGAAGTTTGCTTTCTTAAGAGATGATCAGTGGCAATAAAGAAACAAGGGAAGTGAAAAAAGCAACAAGTTGCTCACTTTTATTTTAAAAGAAATTGCGCTAATGTATTTAACGTTTTCTGTCATATGGGCATGTGTTTTTTAGAAATTGCTGCCCAGTTACAGTTCTATAGATTCTGGAACTCAACACGTTTGTCCTTTAGGAGAGGGTTTAATTCATTCTGGTCTTGGAAGGTGTAGTCTATATGCTACAAAGGAAAGATAATTACACAGTAAGAAAGATGGGTTTTATTTTAGGAGCTCTGTTTCAGTAGCGTCTATTATTTTTTAGTTCTGGCTGGCTTTATTAAAATGCTTTTATGAGAGTGAAATACCCTTTTTGTAGCAAAATGTATTTAAATAATTTCCTTACATAATACATTATTTAATATAGGCTACTATATCGCTGTCACAGGAAAACAACTTTCAAGTACTGTACTATTGAACTAAGCTAGATTTGAATTTCAAGTAGTGCTAAAAGGCTCCATTTCATATTAACAAACTTATGATCCATTCAGCCTTTGGGTTTCCAGTGCTCTAGGTGTCTGCTTAATGCTAGGATTGGTAAGGGGAACCAGTGCTTTTCACATATAAGACTCCAGTTCAAATGTGGATTAGGTTGATAATGATCAAATGTTATTACCCTCTGATGGCAGTTTGGAGGTCTGTGTAAAACAAGGCAGACATTTTGGATCAGTTCCCAGGTGTCCACATTGTTGTACACTGAGGAATTACAAATATCTTAAGTGACATTTCTTAACAAAATGCTTAACCTTTATCAAAATAGAAAAAACAAACAAACAAACAAGATTCCAAAGAGTAAGACATCTAAACAACACACAGACCAATTTAGAAGCCAATAGAAACCTCACAAGCAGATATTAAGTTGTATTTCTGCATAGCTTTGTTCCCAGACCAATTAAACAGATTTAGACTAGAAAATTAGTTGCAATAGCTTTTCGTTCTTTATTGTTTCTGTGCACTTCTATACAACAGAACACAGTCACTCACATAGACTCCTGTTTAGCCCCTCTGCATACATAGTCAGTTAATTAACACTTTAATTGATAGATTAAAATATTGTGCAAAACATAACTAACACATCACCAAGCCAACATCATAGGCCTTGGTGGCAGTCTCATTAGAAAGACTGAAGACTCAATGAACTGTAGCAAATGGCCAGAGGAAAGACTGTTCAGATGTGGCTTACAACTCATGAGAGTCAGGTTTAATTCCAGGATCCACCACAGACTTCTTGTGCGTTGCTGGGGAAGTCACTCAGGCCCACAACCTCAAAGGAATGTAAGCATCCAACATCCATTTAAATCACTGGGAGGTAGGCGCCTAAATACCTTTGAGGATCCCTAACACCCATTGATTTATTTAGAATTAAATACCTTTGGGGATCTGTAGTTTAGTCTCTTTTGAAAAGCTCCTATCTATAAAATGAGGATGCTAGGTCTTTCTTGCCCATAGAGATGTTATGTGGATGAATACATGAAGAGTTGTGAGGTATTGTGATGTTTATTATATATCAATATGCATATTTATCAATTGATACCTTAAGACTCCAGACCTGAAGTTGTATGCACAGGCTTAACTTTAAGACAGGAATACAATGGTTAAAGTTAAGGACACGTGTAAATCTTTGCAGGATTGGGGCCAGAGTAGTAGAGTACAAGATAAAGAACTGTGATTAGAGAATGATCAGAAACAAAGCTATCAATCAATTAAATAAATAAGTCCCTGTTACAAAAAGTCCATCAATAAGATACCACAAAGACAGGGGGGAATTTTTTTCTTTTTTTTTTTTTTTTTTTTTTTTCAGATCAATATAATCTGGAATTTTTGGCATATCAAGCAAACACACCAAGTAGGATATTAAACACACACATACAGAGAAACTAGGGCACATGTTACTAAAATTCTGGAAGTAAAGATGTTTCAGAAGTATCAAAGTCTAAGTCTGTGGACTTCCACATCAGAACACTGATAGTTTTTAATCTTATATTGAGACAGAAATGATTGATTTTAACATTTCATAAGGATGTTTTATGGTTCATTATATCAACTAAATATTTTACTAAAAGACTTGTTCTGTTTCTTTTTAAAATGTTTATTTTACCAATAAAATAATATTGTCTTCACTTTGTGTCATAATTAATCAAAAACTTGGACCCAAAAAGGAATTGGACAATTATATGAATGATGAGAACATCCACACTTGCATTAGATGGAATAAAAAAAATGTTAAGTGATATTAAATCCTCATGCTTCAGAACACAGGTCAATCCCTAACTGATGAGGGCTAGGAGGCATTTCCCCTCTGGGCAGGTTATTCGTTTTTTGTGGGGGAGGGGAATGTTTGCACCTTTTTCTGAAGCATCTGATACTGACCACTATCAACCAGGGTACTGGATTAGGTGAACCACTGCTTCAACAATTCCAATGTTCCTTTAAACAAGGAAACTAGTGAATGTATTCATATTGTCATGGGGTGGTTGGGCCACTGGGAGATGCGCTAAAATTAATCTGTTTTTGTTAACGTTAGTAAAGTTATTTATAGTACAATTATGCCCACAATGTGCTACATCCTGTCCATGTTCCCTTGACAGTAAGAGCTGGAGCTTTAAGAAAAACACCTACTATCTCACAACTCATGATAGAATCATGAAAGTTGTCAATGCTGTGTTTACTCAGTCTGTGTGGGAGACAGGGTGAATTTCACCCTTGTTGAGCTCACAGGGAAATTTGTTTCCTGATAAATAGACTAAATTTTGCTAAAATCAGATCCTTAAACCCTTTTCCTTTCCTCATAAACTATGGACTACCTGTCAGGCATCTTAGCTTGGATGGACATGAAAAGCTATCGGGGTCGGCAAACTTTCAGAAGTGGTGTGTCGAGTCTTCATTTATTCACTCTAAATTAAGGTTTAGCGTGCCAGTAATACATTTTAACGTTTTTAGAAGGTCTCTTTCTATAAGTCTATAATATATAACTAAACTATTGTTGTATGTAAAGTAAATAAGGTTTTTAAAATGTTTAAGAAGCTTAATTTAAAATTAAATTAAAATGCAGAGCTGCCAGGACCTGGGCAGTGTGAGTGCCATTGAAAATCAGCTCGCATGCCGCCTTCAGCAAACGTGCCATAAGTTGCCTACCCCTGAGCTAGATGTTTAAACATTTCACTGCCTTTGGACATTATGTGAAAAGATACTTCTGTGGCTCTCTAGACAGACCAATTCAGGGGTGCTGGAACAGGGCGGGCCAGGGGCCCATGGCCCTCCCACTTTTCACCAGGGGACCCTGCCCCCTTCCCCTCCTCTTCCCCCTGAGAGCATACCCCCCAGCCAGGCCAGCAGCTGGTGGAGCCCAGCCCAGGAGCCTGGGCAGTTGTGGCGCATGCCAGCTCCCCAGAGCTGCCTGTGCAGCTCTTACAATTGCCAGGCTACAGCTCCAGGCCCTGCCCCTTGGCCGGAGCTGGGTCGGGGTAAGAGCTGTGCAGGCAGCTGTAGGGAGCCTGGGTCTCTCCACCTGCCCTGGGTAGGGGGTCTGGGGGCGGGGACAAGGGTTGGGGGCTACTTTTGGCCCCACCCAGCTCTGTTCCGGCTTCCGACTTGGCTGGGGGTGGGGCCTCCAGGGGAAGAAGAGGGGCCTCGGGGGAAGAGGAGGGGGCACAGGTGGGATCTTGGGGGGAGAAGAGGGGCCTAAGGGGAAGGGGTGGGGCAGAGCCTCTGGGGGGCAGAAGCCCCTGACCCCCCCCCCACTTTTGGGAAGGCTCCACCACCCCTGGATCAATGTTTTTCCCACTTAGGAAGCTCAGTGATTGCAACTTGAACCTACATCCCACAGCTTTCCAAGGAGGGCTGCTCGGCCTTAGGCCATGTCTACACTTACAAGCTGTACCGATACAGCTGTGCCACAGTAAAAGCACGCATGTAGCTGTGTTATGCTGACAGGAGAGAGCTCTCCCATCGACATAATAAACCCAGCTCAACGAGTGGCGGTAGCTACGTTGGCAGGAGAGCACCTGTGCACGAGGTGCTTATGCTGTCAAAACTTATGGTGCTCAACAGGGTGTTTTTTGCTGACATAAGTGCTAGTGTAGATATGGCCTTCGACTTGTCAGCAGTCTCAAGCAGTGATAATCCTTTCCGCATCTGCCTATTGAATTTTTTACCTGTTATACTTTTGATGCAAAACCTTCCATTTTAATTTCTATTTTGCACCAACACAGTTTTGTTCTGTGACAATAACAGAAACAACTATTTGGCTAACAATATACTATAGAAAAGCTGCTATGCAGAGGGTGGCATGAACACTTCTATTTCTGTGCCAAATACTGTACCTCATTAAGAATGCTGGAGGGTTATAATGGTTCATCCCTATTTTAAGACGTACAAAGGTACATTTCTGGCATAGAATTAAAGGTGCACCTCTGTGATGGGATGTTCAGATCTTTCAGTGCCCTTGGGAGGGAATCCTGGAATTCTATCCCTATTGTCCCATTATGTAAAGACCCCACGACATCAAACAGCAGCCTGAGCTTTTGTGCATTCATTCCCAGAAAGGGTTCAGGGTCAGCTGAGGGAGGCACCGCTAGCTGAGAGTTAATTAAGTACAGCTGACTCTAATTAGGCTCAGCATCTCAAGAGGAGACTGGGATGGAAAGAGAAATGCTAGGGTTTATAATGACCAGCAGTTAGGAAAAGAAGTAAAAGAACTAACTTTGTTGGGTTTGTTCTTTCCAAGTTGGAATTTATTGTACATAAGCTGGAGGTAAAAATGTAGGTAGACAATATTATAATTTTAATATTTGGTTAAAGTAAAAGATGTTTGTCCTCTAACAATTGGAGATCAAATTAAGTTTATTTTAAAAGGCCAATGCTTGGTTTTGTAGTGGTGGCTTTTTGCTAGGCTAGGGCTTGTAGGGTTATACATATAAACTATATATTTATATAACTATACATATAAAATGATGGGGTCTAAATTAGCTGTTACCACTCACGAAAGAGATCTCGGAGTCATTGTGGATAGTTCTCTGAAAACATCCACTCAATGTTCAACGGCAGGCAAAAAAGCGAACAGAATGTTGGGAATTATTAAGAAAGGGATAGATAATAAGACAAAGTATCATATTGCCTCTATATAAATCCATGGTACACCCACATCTTGAATACCACGTGCAGATGTGGTCGCCCCATCTAAAAAAAAATAATAATAATAATATTGGAATTGGAAAAGGTTCAGAAAAGGACAACAAAAATTATTAGGGGTATGGAATGGCTGCCATATGAGGAGAGATTAATAAGACTGGGCCATTTCAGCTTACAAAAAAAGATGACTAAGGGGGGATATGATAGAGGTCTATAAAATCATGACTGGTTTGGAGAAAGTAAATAAGGAAGTGTTATTTACTCCTTCTCATAACACAAGAACTAGGGGTCACCAAATGAAATTAATAGGCAGTAGGTTTAAAACAAACAAAAGGAAATATTTTTTCCACACAACACACAACTTGTGGAACTCCTTGCCAGAGGATGTTGTGAAGGCCAAGACTATAACAGGATTAAAAAAAGAACTAGATAAATGAATAGAGGATAGGTCCATCAATGGCTATTAGCCAGGATGGGCAGGAATGGTGCCCCTAGCCTCTCTTTGCCAGAAGCTGGGAATGGGCTACAAGGAATGGATCACTTGATGATTACCTGTTCTGTTCATTCCCTCTGGGGCACCTGGCATTGGCCACTGTCAGAAGACGGGATATTGGGCTAGATGGACCTTTGGTCTGACCCACATGGCGGTGGCTTTTTGCTGTTTGAAAATGTGGATGTGATGTATATGAACATGCATTAATAGACTGGGGAATGAAACACAAGGGACTGCTGCTTCAGTGTGAAAGATTATTGTATGTTTCAATTAAATTACTTTTCTATTAAAGTAAAATGTAAAAGGGGGCAGTCTAGAGAGACAATGCACTAAAAGCACTCTTGTATATACCTAAAGTCACAAAGGAAGTAAGCATGCTGGATTCGCTATTTTAACTTTCTTAATTGCATTATATAAGCTAAAAGTACCACTACAGGCAATGGAAAGCATTTGTGAAATTGTGTAGTAAACACACACACAATTCTGCAAGCAGCATAACCCCCCAAAATTGCACCTAGGGATCCAAAATGGTAGTAGACAGCTCAGTTTGAATATAACTTCTAAAGAGAACTAAAGTCTTGTTTATCTGAACAATTATCTTATGTTTTATTATAGCTCACAGAGCTATAGTAAGGGAGTGTTGATTAGAGCAACTGACAGACTTAACTATTCAGTAGCTGTTTTCTTCATACTATTAATATCCCTTTTCCAGATATTAGTCCACTTCAGATTTTTGCATTAGCCTCATAAATTAGAACACAATCATTTTAAAATACATTTATTTTGGGAAATGGAGTCTAAACTAGGGATTAACTATGCTGTTTTAATATTTTATGGTTCAACCAAAACTGTGTGCGCTTACAACTAGATAATCTTATCTATGGGTGTAGAGCTGTGCTCTTTCATAGGCTTTGAGCACTGACCCCAAATATATTTTTACAGTTAAGATTCCCCCACAGACTAAACTACAGAGCCTTGAAGAGCTCGTTTGAAGAGGTGGGAGAAAAAACATTTAATGCCTGTTGGTTACCAGCTTTCTAAGTAAGGCATGGTAGTTCATTTAAAATCTTTATGTGGGTACTACTTATGACTTTGCAATTAGTTGTCTTGAACAATCCCAGTACTGTATGTTGAGAAATACTAAAAATGCTCTTTGTATTTGTTTTCTTTGTATGTGTGCTTACAGAATTAAAAGACAACTGAGCAAAAAGTAATGTTAATACTCTTCACTTATACAGGGCTTTTAATACAAACGGCCTTTAAAGATAGATATATAAAGAAGTACTGAGTATCAGGGGCTAGCCGTGTTAGTCTGTGTCTACAAAAACAACAAGGAGTCTGGTGGCACCTTAAAGACTAACAGATATATTTGGACATAAGCTTTCGTGGGTAAAAACCTCACGTTTTCAGATGCATAGAGTGAAAGTTACAGATGCAGGCATTATATACTGACACATGGAGAGCAGGGAGTTACTTCGCAAGTGGAGAACCAGTGTTAACAGGGCCAATTCAATCAGGGTGGATGTAGTCCACTCCCAATAATAGATGAGGAGGTGTCAATTCCAGGAGAGGAAAAGCTGCTTCTGTAATGAGCCAGCCACTCCCAGTCCCTATTCAAGCCCAGATTAATGGTGTTAAATTTGCAAATGAATTTTAGTTCTGCTGTTTCTCTTTGAAGTTTGTTTCTGAAGTTTTTTTGTTCAATGACAGTGACTTTTAAATCTGTAATAGATTCCCTGATGAGGCCACAGCACGCCTGGTGGCTGAGCTTTGTGACTTTGTCCTCACCCACAATCACTTCAGATTTGGGGACAACTTATACCTTCAAGTCAGTGGCACTACTATGGGTACCTGCATGGCCCTACAGTATACGCTACATTGATGACATCTTCATCATATGGACCCACGGAAAGGAGGCCCTTGAAGAATTCCACCTGGACTTCAACAATTTCCACCCCACCATCAACCTCAGCCTGGACCAGTCCACACAAGAGATCCACTTCCTGGACACTACAGTGCAAATAAGTGATGGTCACATAAACACCACCCTATACTGGAAACCTACTGACCGCTATACGTACCTACATGCCTCCAGCTTCCATCCAAGACACATCACACGATCCATTGTCTACAGCCAAGCCCTAAAATACAACCGAATTTGCTCCAACCCCTCAGACAGAGGCAAACACCTACAAGATCTTTATCAAGCATTCTTAAAACTACAATACCCACCTGGGGAAGTGAAGAAACAGATTGCCAGAGCAAGACGGGTACCCAGAAATCACCTACTACAGGACAGGCCCAACAAGGACAATAACAGAACACCACTGGCCATCACATACAGCCCCCAGCTAAAACCTCTCCAGCGCATTATCCACGATCTACAACCTATCCTGGAAAATGATCCCTCACTCTCATAGACCTTGGGAGGCAGGCCAGTCCTCGCTTACAGACAACCCCCCAACCTGAAGCAAATACTCACCAGCAACTACACACCACACCACAGAAACACCAACCCAAGAACCAATCCCTGTAGCAAACCTCGTTGCCTACTCTGTCCCCATATCTACTCTGGCGACACCATCAGAGGACCCAACCACATCAGCCACACCATCAAGGGCTCATTCACTTGCACATCTACTAATGTTATAGATGCCATCATGTGCCAGCAATGCCCCTCTGCCATGTACATTGGCCAAACCGGACAGTCCCTCCGCAAAAGAATAAATGGACACAAATCGGACATCAGGAATGGTAACATACAAAAGCCAGTAAGTGAACACTTCAATCTCCCTGGTCATTCTATTACAGATTTAAAAGTCACTATCATTGAACAAAAAAACTTCAGAAACAGTCTTCAAAGAGAAACAGCAGAACTAAAATTAATTTGCAAATTTTACACCATTAATCTGGGCTTGAATAGAGACTGGGAGTGGCTGGCTCATTACAGAAGCAGCTTTTCCTCTCCTGGAATTGACACCTCCTCATCTATTATTGGGAGTGGACTACATCCACCCTGATTGAATTGGCCCTGACAACACTGGTTCTCCACTTGTGAAGTAACTCCCTGCTCTCCATGTGTCAATATGTAATGCCTGCATCTGTAACTTTCACTCTACGCATCTGAAGAAGTGAGGTTTTTAACCACGAAAGCTTTTGCCCAAATATATCTGTTAGTCTTTAAGGTGCCACCAGACTCCTTGTTGTTTTTACAGAAGTACTGAGATGCAACCCCCTTTGGGGTGGAGGGCAGCAACCAACCAATGCATAACATATTGCACAACAGTGGGGCGTAAGATATTTTACAGGAAAAAAAACCTTAAGGGCAAACCATACTCTTACAGGTGCTGTGGGAGCTTTAATGCTCATATATAGCAGACAAGACCAAAAGACCATGTCTCGCCAAACTAAATATTTGATTTATTTATTAGGAAAGGATGAAGGGCTGGGTCAACTCTGCTGGGCTAGGAACCTGTAGTCCCAGGAAATGTGATCTGAAGCTTCAAGTTATTAATCTAATTTCTTTGGTTTGGTAACCTTTCTGTTTAAAAAACGCAGTACAAATAAAAAAAAAGGTATAATAATGGTCACGTTTGTATAGACTCCATCATTGCCCTCTGATATATTAAATATAGCTAAATTAATGAACCTACAGATCAGGAGAAGCATAAAGAGAGGAACTAAGAAAACAAAATGTTTAGGGCCTGATTTCTTGTGTTGTCGGTTATGTGTAAAATGCTACCAAATCAGAATGACAGCATTTTTACACTCTGCACTAGCGTGAATAACAGAAGATGCATGGGGTGGAAAATCAATCCCTCATTGCCTTTTATAGCCAATGCAAGTAAGCCATCCTTACCTAGTAGTGCATTTGTATTCTCAGGTTTTCTTACTTTAACTACAGTATTATGTTTCTTTTTCTCACTTACACCTCTCCATACCCACAAGCTCTCTGTGGCACAAAGAGTACCTTTGTAGCTCTGTAAGACTCAGGATTCCTGAATCCCCTTTGTGGGTGTGTGACCTTTGCCAAGTCACTTCACCTCTCTGTGCTTTGCTGTCTCTTCTATAAAACAGAAATAATTATGCCTTACAAAAATTGGATAAGCACTTCAGGTGAAGAGTGCTGTTTAAGTGCTAAATAGTAGTAGTATACAAATCTCCTATGCAATCAGAAAGGGTATTTTAATACATAAAGGCAGGGCATTGAGACCTTTTGCTCAGTCTTTGGATGTAAGATCAAGTGAGGGGTCCCAGAATTATTTTGGAAGCTGTTCTTTACAACATAGTCTGCAATCCATACACAGGAGAACTACGGGCGTGGGGGGTGGGAATTCCATTATTTGTTAAATTATTAGCTCTTTGGGACAGGGACTATCAGGATGTTTATACAACACCTAGCAAATGCGGCCTTGACCTGGTCAGTCTCTAGGCAAAACCACAATGTGAATGCTTAATAAGATAATTGAACAATACATCGTACCTCAGTAATAGTAAATGTTGTGATGCATTCAGTTTTAAAATTACTCAGTTTCACTATAAACAATATGCCAGATTGCAATCATTCCATGGAAAGTACTATACAAGTGCAAATATTATAACGAATTGTGAAGTACTTCATGAGTACTTATGAGTACCTCATAAGAGATAGGAAGTAAGCCCATTTTACAGAGGATGAATAGCGAGTCACAGAAATACGACGTGGAGTTGTGATTCCACAATAGACACCTCTCCCACTCTCTAGTGACTCTCTGATGATTTAACTGAAATCCTAAGGAAAATCTCTGAGTAGGTTCCCTTGTACATTCCTTATAACTGAATAAGATGGTATTGACAACTCAATGGTCAGTAGATTTTTGGCTACAGAATAATCTGTATAGCAAGAGTGGGAATAGTTTAACCACAACATAGAAAATGTACACTACTTATTCCTGGGATATGTTTTGTGATATTTAAAAAAAAAATTCTCAACATTAAGCTGGAAAAGCATTGAATGGAGCTGTAGAAATTCTGGTGAGGGTAGCTTTAATAAAAGAGACTCAAAGAAGGGGTCGGGGACAGAGACCTCTTCAGTTGACAAATGTGAGAAGTGGAAAACCTAAACATCAACGTTTATTGTCTGCTGCAATACAGTACATACTGATTCTAACTTATCTGCTACCAACTGTAGGGCATACAAAATTTCCCAAAGGGTACTTAGGTGTTAAAATTAATGTAACTGGAAGTATGGTTTAGGATTCAGGTGGTTAGATCTTAGGCATTGCTATAAATGTAAAAATAATATATTTTACCAGGTTATAGAATACAGTGAAAGGAAGGTGGCCTGGTGGTTGGACTTCAACTGCCAGTGCTTGGAACGTTGGGATCAGAAGGTTCCATGGCAGTTGGGATTTGGCAGTTGAGTTCAACTGCCTGTGCTTGAGTATTAGAATTTGCAATCCCTGTCCCCAGTCTGCAGTGCCAGATTGGATTTGGAAGTGAGGGAAAGTTTAATGAGAGGATTAATTTGACCCAGTAAGTCTAGAATAGGGAATGTAAAAGAGTGATGTAATGAAGATTTATGGTACATCTACGTTTCACAAATCTTACAACATGCCCCCCTGCACTGATATAAATAGCAGTGTAGACAGTGAGGCACTACTTAAAGACAGGCCTAAACCTTGTTGGCATATACTCTACGTGGCTCTCTACACCCTTAAGCAGTGCCTCCCCCACTACGCTGCTGTGTTTAGCAGTGTAGTGTCCTGCTGCCCCACTGCAGGGAAATGCACTGGGGAGGTGGTTGGGGAAAGTCTCCAGAAGCTTCCCACTGCCATCTGTACCTACGCACCCCAGTAGGTATGTCTACACTAGGGTGACCAGCCAGCAAATGTGAAAAATCGGGACGGGGTGGGGGGGTAATAGGAGCCTATATAAGAAAAAGACCCCAAAATCGGGACTGTCCCTATAAAATCGGGACATCTAGTCACCCTAGTCTACACTGCAATTAAAATTGTGGCAGGCTGATGCCAGCTGACTAGGATAAGGGGCTGTTTAATTTTGGAGTAGACATTTGGACTGGGCTGAAGCCCAGTCTCTAGGACCCAATGAGGTTAGAAGGTCCCAAAGCCCAGGCTTGGGGAGCCTGAACCTCTACACTTCAATTAAACAGCTCCTGAGCCTGAGTTGAGCAAGCCTGAGTCGGCTGGCACAGGCCAGTTGTGGGTTTTTAATTGCAGTGTAGGCATACCAAAGTAGACACAGCTTGCTTTTCACGGCAGCGTGTACACTCCCCGTAGCCTATATGCTGCTGCCAGGGGTCTGCAGTATAGACACAGCCTTAGGGGGATTTAACAAAATAAGCCATAAATCAATCAGAGGACAAGGACAACCCACCTGATTCCCCTGCCAAGCTCATCTCTGCAGCTCTAGGGCCACCACTTTCACAAGTGGCTACTGACTGGATGCCCAACTTGAGCCACTTTAAGCCTGACTGTTTTTTTTCAGGGCTCCCAAAACGCCACTTGAAGATGATGGAGAGGCAGGTGCGCAGCAGCTCTGGTCAACATAAAATAACTTGAACCTAACTTTCAAACAAACCAAGGAACCCAAAGCCAACGACACAGATATTTATAAACTTCCCGGGGGGAGTGGCAGGGGCTAGGGGAAGGGCCAGGCCCCCAGCCCAGGCTACCCTGAGGAGAAGGCGGGAGGAGGCCGGGGCGAGGCCCCCAGCCCAGGCTACCCCGAGGGGAAGGTAGGGAGGGAATACCAGGGGCGCCAGCCCAGGCTATCCTGACTGGAAGGGGGACAGGGAGGCGCTGACCTAGCCGCGCTGCACGGCCTCTGGGAGCGGGAAGGGAACTACAAGTCCCCACACCGCGCCGCTCCCCTCCCGCGGGGGCGGAGCCGCCCGCATCCGGCAGGAAGGGTTAGGAGTCGGGCTACGCCATCGAGGCGTGTGCGCGGCGCCCAGGGAGGCGTTGCGGGGGCTGGCGGAGCTGCGGCGAGGGTGGGAGCCGGCGCCGGGGGGTGCTAGGTGCAGCTGCTGGCCTGTCTCTGCAGCCGGAAGGAAATAGCAGCAGGAGGAGGCGCCTCGGAACTTGCAGCCGGGCCAGGCGCCCTCTCTTCGCTCCTCTCCTCCGCTGCTCCGGTGCGAGCCGCCACCGCCGGAGACCATGAGCCTGAACGAGCACTCGATGCAGGCGCTGTCCTGGCGGAAGCTCTACCTGAGCCGGGCCAAGCTGAAAGCCTCCAGCCGCACCTCCGCGTTACTCTCAGGGTTCGCGATGGTGAGCGCTCCCCTCCCTCCTGCTGGGCAGGCAGCTCTTCTGGGGCAAGGGGGGCAGGTTACAGGTAACCTGGGGGGCAGCAGTGTAGCTGGGCCGGCGCGGCGCAGCGCACCGTACCCTGCAGGGCGGCCAGCTGCCTCTAGTGCCCCCAGCCCCAGCCGGGTTTCTATTCCCCTCTGGTCTGTAAGTACCGCCTGTGCCCGCCCTTTGTGTTATCAGGAGCTACATCGACTAGGATGTGCCGTTTACTTGTTCCTGGACGACGTGTGGTGTGTCTGCCTCGCCCTCTCTGCAGCCCCCGTCACCATCGCGTTCTCCCCGCGTTCCCCAGATAAATCGCTGGCTGGGTGCTGGTCCCCCATTTCAATGGGACGTCTTACCTCAGGTGCTGAGGTATGAGTTTGGGAGAATTGAACCCTGAACTGTCAACACCAGCCTGTGGCTCGCTCCCTGGCTGAAGTTAAGTTGGAGGGGGAAGAATTGAGTCTTTGTTCATGAAGCAGGAGATGGGTGGGAGGAGGATTCAAACGGTCTAGGAGGATTTGCATAGCAAATGTTGCCTGTCACCATTTTTTATTTTGTGATTTATACACTGGCTTCTTCCATAACTTATTTTCTTCCCTCCTTGGCTTACTAACACTACCCAAAATGTGTAATTATTTTGCTCCTGGGTTTTATTATTCTGCTAGTTGGCTTACTGACTGCTTTGTCTTCCTTGCCATTGATCCAAGAGCAAGCATCTCTGGAGTATATTATTTCCAGGTACAGTAGCTTCTCACAGAATGGGTTCTTTATAATCCATATGTTGCAGTGCATTGAAATAATTCAGGACTTCCATTCCACTTCACTGTAAACTTGGGATTCTACATGTCCTAGACTGGGACAACATTGAACATATCTTGTATTTTACAAAAATAAAGCAGTTTTCCATAAACAATTTCTCCACAAAATCTTGCATGCATTTTTTTCAGACCGATTTTTGAAGAAAAATGAGTTATTCACATGCATGCTTTGAACTGGCTTTTTTTTTTTTTTTTTTTTTTTTTACAATGCCTCCTTGTTCATTTCACATGCAATGTTAGTATTAATTGCTATATTACAGCTCTTCATTATCAGATTAAGGCCCTGAAATTATATAAACAACTTCTACTCCTATTGTTGGCAGTGGCAGTTAAGGGCACAGTGCTGAATACAGGATCAGGCTCTTGGACAATACATCATCGCTGTGCTTAACTTAGGCTGTGTCTGCACAGCTGCAGCACTTCAGCTAAACTGCTGTAGCATCGACACTTATTACCACAATGGAAAGGGCTTTTCCATTGCTGTGTAGTAAATCCACCCCCTCAAGAGAGCTGACCAGGTCCTTAGAATAACTCTTCTGTCAACCTAGGATATCTGTGCCGGGGTTTAGATTAACTAAGCAGTGTAGCTAGGTTGACGTAGGCCTGGTCTACACCTAAAGCTTAAGGCCCCAACCCTTTGGACTTACACAGGCTTGGTCTACACTACCCCCCCCAATTCGAACTAAGGTACGCAACTTCAGCTACGTGAATAACGTAGCTGAAGTCGAAGTACCTTAGTTCGAACTTACCTTGGTCCACACGCGGCAGGCAGGCTCCCCCGTCGACTCCGCGGTACTCCTCTCGCCGAGCTGGAGTACCGCAGTCGACGGCAAGCACTTCCGGGTTCAACTTATCGCGTCCAGACTAGACGCGATAAGTCGAACCCAGAACTTCGATTTCCAGCCGTCGAACTAGCTGGTAAGTGTAGCCAAGGCCACATGTTCTCAACTTCACACATGTGAGTAGTCCCATTGACTATACCACTATTTCAGGACTACTAATGTGCATAAACTTAAGAGCATGTGTAAGTCCTTGGAGGCTTGAAGATCATGTATCTTTAGGTCCAGCTTGTAGGCATCTTCTCTACAATCATGTACAGTAAGTCTCCCATCCTCTAATTTGTTGCATGGATTGCTGTGTCCCATGTAAATTCCTGTTGACTTCAGGGGGGTTCTGAGCTAGTGCAAAAGTCTCACTGCACACAGCAAATTGTAGGATCAGAACCTAATGTTTTTTTGTTTGTTTAAAGTACCAGAATCTTTCTATTTTTGATATTTTTACTAGAGCCCATTTCCTCTGTGGTGTTTTAAATTAATTTGGATTCACTGGATAGTATTAGAGTGCTGTCATTCAAGAAGTGGAAAAACTGCTAACTGGCCTTTTAAATCTGTTAAATAGCCCTAATACCTACTGCACAACTCTCAAATAAGAAACACAACTGCATTTGCTTTATCTTATTTCATTATAAAAGAAAACTTCAGTGTAAAAATAGTGCTTCTGTATCCAGTATTTTCACCACTGTTTCATGTAATGCCTAAGGTTGTTATAACTGAAAGAGACTAACGCTTTCTCTATGTTCATTTTCAGTGCATTTGATAGAATTTTGTGCATAATCAATTTTGCTGCTTCCTTAGACAGTTTCACTGATAGTGTGCTTCTTTCACATAGTCACAGGGAGTAGAAGAATATTTAAAACACACATACACACACACACACACACACACACACACACACACAAACTCAAGAGCAGATGTAGTGTCTAGTTTACTTTTTAAATAATAAAAACTTGACTAGAAGTTAAGTTAACTGTCTCTTTAACTGCCAATTTTGCTGGTCATACGGGTTTCCAGTTGTACTCCTGAATCTTATTTTTTAGGAAAACCATGGCTTTTTAAATAGTAAGAAATGATTAGGGGTATGGACGGCTTCCATATGAGGAGAGGTTGTTAAGACTGGGACTTTTCAGCCTGGAAAAGAGACGACTAAGGGCAGGGATATGATACAGGTCTATAAAAAAATGTCTGGTGTGGACAAAGTAAATAAGGAAGGGTTATTTACTCCTTCTCATAACACAAGAACTAGGGGTCACCAAATGAAATTAATAGGCAGCAGGTTTAAAACAAACAAAAGGAAGTATTTTTTCCCACACAACACACAGTCAACCTATGGAACTCCTTGCCAGAGGATGTTGTGAAGGCCAAGACTATAACCGGGTTCAAAAAAGAACTAGATAAGTTCATGGAGGATAGGTCCATCAATGGCTATTAACCAGGATGAACAGGGTTGGTATCCCTAGCCTCTGTTTGCCAAAAGCTGGGAATGGGCGACAGGGGATGGATCGCTTGATGATTACCTGTTCTGTTCATTCCCTCTGGGGCACCTGGCATTGGCCACTATCGGAAGACAGGATGCAGGGCTAGATGGACCTTTGGTCTGACCCAGTATGGCTGTTTTTATGTTCTTATGTACGAATCTATATCATCAGTATTTTTTCTCTTCTGAGGTAAATGCATGCATTTTATGTATGTAATAAAAAATCCTGACCCTCAAAAGTTCTGGGGATGAGCTCCTAGGTAACATGGGACTCCGTTACAAACCATTTTCAACACTGCAAAAGTTGTTTAATTGTGGAGGTTTTCTGTAGTATATTTTTAGAAATGTCCTCTCTTATTTTTCTTCAGCACATTGTTTTGAAACAGAATTCTCACTTTCAGTGACTTTTTTTTTTTTATTAGAATGTTTCTTGTGGGCTGGAAACATCCAGCTATCCTTAATCAGTGTAGGAACCAGACTTCTAAAACCCTGTATTTAGAAATGTGTTACATTTTCCAACACTGCTGAGAAAAGGGCAAACTATCTGCCTTTGACACTAGTACTATATTAGATTGTAAACCATGAAATTGCTTTCATTTCAAATAATAACATAACTCAAATTTGATATCAAAACAGAACAAAGGGACTAGTGTAAAACAACCTCCTGACGGTCAAATAAATGTCACTGTCATACTTCAATGGCTAAAAACAGAATGCAACTCTTTAGGGGCATTGGTAGACAGGCATCCATTTGACTGACAGGCAGCTGTGCTCAGAAGAGCAGTTAGTTCTCCATTGAGTACCATGCATCAGGTTGGTAGTTAAGCACAATTACACTACATTGTATTCTACTAAATACCATTCTGATGAGACCAGGTAGTTTATCCTGGTAATTTCCTGCATCAATATTTGATTGTGTTAGGTGATAATGAGAAAAAGAGCTTTACTTTCTATTGTCTTCTAGTTTGTATGTTGTTAAAATTAAGGGATTTAATATTGCAGATTTAATGACTTTTTTAGAGCTGAAAGAAAATCTATGTGAACTAACACCAATACTACTTGCTTTCATTATTAGCTCACTAGCACAGTCCTACTTTTATCCATTACATTCACTGCATAGAAATTAATACAGCAATTAATTATATGCAATATGGACCACTAGAAGTGACTCTTGGATATAAACAGGTGATAACCTTAAGTCTCATTCATTCTCTGACAATACTTCTTTGACAGTGTATGATGTCCCGGAGTTGCAGACTATTGGTTTTAGTTACCATAGTAACTAGTATCAGTGGTAACTCTAGGGCAAACTCGCTTGTGAATTAGTAGAGTCCAGTTACTCAGTAGTGAGAAATGTTGAATCTGAATAGTCATTGCATTTTAACATTTGGGAAGTTGCCCCTCTCAAAATCTAGTAAATTGCCATTGGGAATCAACCTTTGACTCCATTGCTTTGCTGCTACAGGGTTTGTTTACGTTATGAGATAATGCGCCTCTACGAATGTATGATTTCTAAAGCGTACTAAAGTGTTGCATGCCGATAAGTCCATGTAGACCCCGCTGGTGCATTTGAACATAGTGCTGTTTGAAACAATACAACGTTGAAGTGTACTAGGGAACCTTTAGTGCACACCAGCCAGGTCTATGTGGACCAAGTAATGCATAACAATTTAGCATGCTTTAGATATATCACCCCTGCAAAGCACATAACCCCACCATGTAAACAAGCTCATAGAGTAGTCCTCTAATTGGGACACCCTAATCTCCTTATTAAGAGAAAAGGCCACTTTAAAAAGAAAGGGGGGGGGAGAGAGAAATACAAATGCTTCTCATTGCATTTAATCTTCTAATCCAGGGGTCGGCAACCTTCGGCATGCGGCCCATCAGGGTAATCCGCTGGCGGACCGCAAGACATTTTGTTTACGTTGACTGTCCGCAGGCACAGCCCCTGCGGCTCCCAGTGGCTGTGGTTCGCTGTTCCTGGGCTAAAGTGTAGGGGCTAAACTCTGCCTTCATTTACATCCATGCAACCCCACTAGCTCCAGTCAGGTTACACAGATATAAGTGCAGAGACAACTTGGCCTTCAGCATTAGACTGTTACACCACTAAAGCACTCTTTAACCATGGAGCTGTGTTTTTTAAAAAGCAGTTAAGTATAATTGCCTCCACTTTTGGAGTGGAGGGAAATGGGCACAGAGAGGCTAAATGACATGCCCAAGGTTACACAGTGAATCAGAGGAGTCAAGAATAGAACTTGGGTCTTCTGACTCTCATTCCCATGCCTTATACGCTGGACCACACTACTTGGCTAAACACATCTTAATTCTTTAGCACTAACTGACTATATGTCCACTAAATTCATACATGTGTGGACAAGTTTCAACTATTAGATTGATGATAGTGAATGGCAAACTGGCACCCAGGGATAAATGTTAATAAAACAGCTAGCCTGATTAATTGGGATGTGTTTAATCAAATGGAGTGTGTACTAATGTAAATGTACTTCGAGGGTTAATTACATATATACAAATGAAAACTTGCAAATGTTCAAGTCAGGTTTCAATTTCCATGTATCTGCAGTAATGGTTGCTAAAAGCCTTTTTTATATTAACATCATTCTGTGCCGATGTTACCTGTCCAGACCTGCAATGGGTGTACTCATTCGAGAGAAATGTACACTCGGTTCTGATATTTGCAGACTGTAGTTTAGTAACTGCATCACTCTGTAGGCCTAAGGATTTAGTTAGTCTAGAATCCCATGTCACAGTGCCCAGTACCAGTCTGATGATTTGGGGAATTTATTTACAATTTATGAATTCTGGTTGATATGAAGTTATAAAAAATGCTGTATCATGAACGCCTGTCTGTGTGTATCCACCATTGCATCCAGGTACAATGGTGTATCATCAGAACTCAGTTTTCAGAGTAGCAACCATGTTAGTCTGTATCCACAAAAAGAACAGGAGTACTTGTGGCACCTTAGAGACTAACACATTAATTTGGGCATAAACTTTTGTGGGCTAACATTCACTTCATCGGATGCATGCAGTGGAAAATACAGAACTCAGTAACCATCTATTCAGGGTGAAGTATCTTGGGACAATGGGTTTCTCTTCCCTTGTCTGAAGCAGTGGAGAGAGTGGAAATTCTCCAAGCAGGACAAAGATAAAGGCAACAGAGCAGGAGGATATAAAAGGCCTTACTGGGGGAAGGCGCAGTGAGACTCATAGATAGGAAGGGGATGGATCAGACGAGATCCGAGGAGGCAAGCTGGGGGCACAAAGACTCCATGTTTCAGAACTCAAGCCATGCACTACAAACAGAAGGAGCTCAGCTGGCACCAGGCAATGCTGATCTCAACCCAAAGAGTGCCCTGCAGTGATGAGGAAACTGAGGCAGGGACATGAATACAGAGCTTATTATTTTTACTGAGCTCTGTATTTCTTGTGTATTAAATAGAGCAGTGGTGGTTCAGAATCGTGTGCAAAGTCTGTCTGTATGTCAAGCACTTACATCTATCACATGCCCCCTTGAAGAAGTAAACCAAAATGCTCTCATCTTGTGGAGTTCTGGGTGAGGGTGTTTTTAGGCTATGGAGGTGAGTCTAATGGGCCAGCACTGGTTCCAGGGACAGAGGGCTGCATGGTCTGAACTCTCAGTTGTGAGTACCAGATTAAAAATCTGCACCCTGAGAATGTGCACAGAGGCCTAAAATAGGGACAGTGCCTGGGCTCCTTTCAGATGCCAGAGTCTTAAAACACAGGCTTCAGTAGCTGGGTCACCTCACAGTGGTCTGGTGTGTGGCTAAGAGGGGACACTCAACTGGATCTGTGACATACAGATATTTAAGAAGAAGTCTTTGGAGCTTGGAGACTTACAGTTGGGGCAGCATTATGATTTGCAGAGCCAGCAAACAAGCAAAGCCCTAGATTGCTGGAAGTGGTGAGTTAGGTTGTAAGTTGCAGTATCTCCACAAGGCCCTTAAAAGAGCAAGAGTAACCAAGCAGTTAATTACGTTGACTGGTCTAACAGAGAACCTGTTAGGTTCTGGCTTTGTCTGCACTAGAGAAATTTTGCAAAAATTACCCATAATTTCTTAGTGTTTTGCCTCCATTTGTGTTGGCAGTATTAGAAGCCTTAGTGTAGACAGTTTGCTGGCATTTAAAATACAATGTCAATTAGATTTGCTTTGAATGGTATTAGAAGTAGCGTATCTGGCAGCAGGGATGCTAGAAGCAGCATATCTTCTAATACCAGCATTCCAACAGTTGTATCAATGGGATTTTTTAAAGTACAATTCTCAAGTTTAGAAAGGGCTTTAGGGGCTGAATTTTAAGCTAGTCTAGTGTCTGTTCTGCCACGTTCTGCTGTTACTACGATACAACAATGGAAAGGAACATTAACTAATATTTTGTGCATTTGACTTGTTGTGTGAACTAAGTCAAGACAACTGATATCTGTGCATCAATTTCTCACTTGTAAAATGCCATAATAGCTACTTCACGGGTATTGTGAGAATTATTTTTTCTTTGAGATCTTTGAGTTAAAGGTATATTATAAGTGTAAATAGTATTCTAGTCAGGGCTGCCAAGGGGTTGGTGTTATGAATCAACTTAGATTGGTATGAGCTTCGATGTGACACTACTTTAAAATTGAAGGCCCCTCAGATGAGAAAGGATTACTAAATCTGATTAGACAAAATGAAATATAAGCTTTCTTGGGTGAATACCCACTTCGTCAGATGCATGCTCTGGAAATTTCCACTTTACATGCATCTGATGAAGTGGGTATTCACCCACGAAAGCTTATGCTCCAATACGTCTGTTAGTCTATAAGGTGCCACAGGACTCTGTCGCTTTTTACCGATCCAGACTAACACGGTTACCCCTCTGATACTTAAACATTAAATATATATTTTTACTTTTAGTCACTTAGCAACCTGTGGTGGTTTAACTGGATGTAGGAGAGTTCTGCACACCTACCTGACTGCTAGAGCCAAAACTAAGAGCTAGGTATCGCTGTAGGAGGGATGCTTGAGCCAGAGATAAATAGGTAAGAAGGATAATGGTATTGGTATACCTAGGAATTGTAATGTGCCACAGGGTTTATACGTATATCAGCCACTTAGTTCAATTTGTTTTAAAGAACTATTTAATCTGTCTTCATTGTTTCAAAGTTTCTCTTAAAAATCCTGAGAATTTGCACTGTTCACATTCTTCATCTTTGTCAAATATGTTACCATGTACTGTGTTTCCAATGTAACAGGTCATCCTAGCTCAGCTTTTTATTGTGGATGCTGGAGAGTGTTACTGCTACATAGTAACTGTCAACATTGCATTTTGTTGTTGTTTCAAAATGAAGAAGGCTGTTCATTAAAGACACAGTCAGGTTAAAAGTATGTAAATATTAAAAACATCATCTGATGCTGGTGTTACTATTCTTTAGTATATTTAAACTCAAAGAACTTTAATCTGACTCTTCCTTCACTTACATGGTTTGTTTAAGTCTTACATTTCACTCTGCTTGGACAATAAAAATAGGCTGATCAAATATCACATCTTAAATTGTTTTGCTGTCAGGTGATCATGCACTAGTATAATGTGGTGATTTTTGGGTTGCACATACTGTGGGGGAATTCGTTAAATCCAAACAATTGTTGAAATAAAAAACAACTTGAATGCCTATTAATAGGTTCTGTAAAGCTACCTTAGCCTAAATTGTGATTTTAAATTATTGTAACAGGAAGATTTATGTGCTTCTTTATACTGAAGGACATTCCCTACTGGACAATGTCATTGACCCTCTTTAAATGGATCCAGTTTTACAAACTGTGGCTGTATTGTCATCTAGGTGACTAGTAAACATCCATTCTTGCCTCTGAAGTGTGGCAAATACACCTCTACCCCGATATAACGCTGTCCTCGGGAGCCAAAAAATCTTACCGCGTTATTTCGAACTTGCTTTGATCCGCCGGAGTGCACAGCCCCGCCCCCCCGGAGCACTGCTTTACCACATTATATCCAAATTCGTGTTATATTGCGGTGGAAGTGTATATCTTTCTGAATACTCCATCAGAGTTTTTGTTTATAACTCTGACATCACCCAACAAAGGTGTATTATCAAAATGCTCTATCAGGATCATGGCCCTCTGCTATAGGTGCTGTATGAACACACAGGAAGGCATCATCCATGACCCATAAAGATTACAAGTTAATTCTAAAGCCTTTCTTTACACTAAGCTCTTCTTAAAGAAATAATTGTTAGTTTTAAGTATACTTCTCTCATTTTATTAATAAAATAATCCTCAACTGCTGTATTTCAGTGAGTTGTAGTAATATACTGTGGACTTAATTCTGTCCCCCCCCCCCCCCCCCCACAGTCCACTTACACTGCTCCAGCATTAAGAGGGCAGAACACGACCCTCGGGAATATCCCTTTTATAAAATGTTTCTTCTGCTGGCATAGGATTGGCAGAGCAACCCTGTGTTGCCCTTTTGCATAGCCCTGGTCTAGGGATATAATGGGCTTAGGAACGGGAGGTGGATGGAGTGCTCTGTGTTCCAGCTATTCTGGACCATAGAATGGTGTCTAGATGGCCATGCAAGACTGCCATAATTTAGAGCAGGGCCAGAATTTGGATGCTGCAAAGGGTGGTGTTTAGCCATTGTTGGGGTGGGGATGCAACACACACACATATGCTGTATCTCATGCAAAGGGCAAGAAACAACCTGGCCCTCCCTTGCACAGTTTATCTACGGAACAAAATTGATTAATTTATGCTCCCTTTTCAAGATGTATCTAATCTGATTATAGTTGTGTTTAATTTTGTGGCCAAGACTACCAAACAAAATGGGGTTTAATAATTCCTGTGTATTAGTTCTCTACGGACAGTACCACTATCAAGTATTAAAGATTTCTGCTATCCTCAAACTTCATGTAGTAATAAACCTCTTGAAGACAGGATTCTAGACTAGATGAATAAATGATCTATTTCGGTGTATTGTTTCTTGTGTTTTAAACTAATTAGTAATGGATTCAGGGGACTCTGACTGGTTATCCTTTCAATTTCTAATGCTTATGTCCCTTGGCTTCCCTGTACTGTCAGGAGGCTTTGTATGAGCTCCTTACAATAACTCTTACTGAATGGTATGGATACTAGTCAGGAAGACTGGCTCAATTTTTTCTTAAAAAATCATAATTTTTTCTATTTAAATGTTTATCTCTATGAGAATGAGCAGCAGTCATGAAGACTGCTGGAAGTAGAATCAGTACAGCTATCCTTGAACATGAAAACTGGCGGGGGTGGAGGGAAATCCTATACACAATATTTTTGTAAACTTTTTTTGTTTGTTTTGCAGCCCTAGATGTGAAATAGCTGGGTGCTGAAAGTTGGAATGGAAATTCGTAAAGATATTAGGTGTTCCAACATTGACTAGAGCAATTCTTAAGTCTCTCTTCCAGAGGTTTTAGGATTCAATTGTATCTGAGTTCCTAAATCCCTTTTGAAAATGATAGTCTCCTAAATCAGTTAGGCATTGTAGTGCTGAATGCAGCAACACTTAAATATCCTTTAAACATGTGCACCTTAATCAACTTCTTGCTTGAACTTGTATAAATAGGCAGAAAGAGATCACAAAGAACAGTGGAAGACGACCAGGAAGGGAGGGGGTATGAGAGCAGTCTTATTTGTTGTGTTGCACTTACCTTGACAATTCTACATTCAGATTTATTAATGTGGCGATTAGTGCTTCAAGTAATACCCCACATAGAGGCTGACATTAGATCTGTAGGAAGGACTTTCCATATTACAAAAAATTAGTTATGTTACTAGCTTCATGGGGTGGGAGAGATGTGAGAACTTGATCTTAATACACTAATCCAGTGTTTCCCAAACCTATTGAAAGCTGCAGAGTTTAAATATAGGAAATCTAGTAATGAGTCATTTAGTTTAATAGCTCCATTGGCTCCTTTCCCCTTCTGCCCCATCACTCTTGGTTGAATCATAGATAGGAAGGCTAGTGACAGCAATGGTTATGTGAGATCTAGTCTGGGCCAGTGGACTTGTGTAGCACTTGGAAATCAGATTCTGCACCCTTGACATCACTTCACCATAACTGCGTCTCGCCTTATGGGATCCACTGCAACTTGACTGTAAACTTGAGGAGTGCAAGTCAACTCTTTCTGGAGAAGTGGCTGTGTGTAGGTGATAGCAACCATAGGGGAAGTTGGGTGGGTGAAGAACACGGCAAGGCTCTTGATTTTTGCAGCCAGCTGAAATCTGATGTGGTCTTGGGTGGTGGTAGTGCAGCTGCAAAGCTGTCTTAGTGCTCCATGCAGACAGCACCTGTCATGTTAAACTCAAGGAGACAGTCTCTTAATTACACTTTAATGCTAGTATTTGATGTTAACCATAGGAGAGAGAACACAAGTGGCCATGTGTTACTATGTCATACCACAGCATAAACTCCTGGCTACCAAAAATAGAGTCCTTCTTTTTGGGGGTGCGGAGAAGGGGTCCTCTATAAATAATGCAGATATACTTGAGTTAGCAGGGGGTTTTCTTTCTTTTCCGCTTTCTATAGAAAGTGGGGAGCAGTGATTGTGGACAGGATCCAAATCTATGACTCAGTCAAAACCCTCTGGAAATAATATTTACTGCTCTCTTGTTAATATAAATGACAGCAAAAATCAGGTTCCCTTCCCTCAGACCCCTTGTTGAAGCCTTTCTGCTATACCAGGATGCGCTTAACAACTGAACCCCACAGGCAGGGGAGTACTGGCAGTAGAGTTCACTGACTTGAACCTTTGCCTCCTATACCTAGAACTGATTTCTTTATTTTTCCCAAGGAGAGTTTATTCTTTTAAATCTAAGGGGGGAGGGGGGGGTGTCTCTGATTAGCAATAGGACCCACTCACTCCCAGTGAATGGCTTTTATATGGTGTGTGCACAAGGCTTCAGTTTGTCCATTAGTATGCTTCTTTCTCACTCTGTCCAATCTATGCTCCATTTTATTCTTTCTCACAGGATTTTTTCTCTTTATTCAAGCCTTTCCTCAAAAACATTAGTCAGACTGCAGACCCCCACGATATTTGGGTTCAAAATTAGTGAAAACAAGTCCATCTCTAATAGTAAAAATGTTAGTTTACAGTCCTTTGGCTTGTAAAACATGAGAACAGTGCTGAAACTTGAAGCACAACACTAATTCATATGCTGCTACTCTTGTGAAACTGACAAAATGGCATGCCAGGAAAGTTACTTCTCCCAAACTGCTGTAGACACATCACATAAGCAAGCTTCCTTTGCAGTTGTCCAAGTGACTGATCACTGCTCCTTATAAACTGGAGGTTTTTTTTGTTTGAGTTGATTTTTGTTGTTGTTGCTGGTGGGAATGGGTTCATTAGCACGTCACTGTTTCCCCCTTGCCAATTGGTGGTGTGATGATATTGTCAGATGCACAAATAATGTAATTTCTGTCCAATAGCACTTAACAGTATGCAGTATTTGTAGCAGAAACTGCTAGTTAGGCCACTCTGTGCCAAACTGTGTCGTAATGTATAATGCTGCATGGTCCGCAAGGAAATTACTTGGAACCATTCAAAGCTGTTAAACTGTAACTTGGGTGAGAATATAACTTCTTCTAGAGGGGAAAGTTGTTTAGTGTGTACAGTTTTGCTAGCAGTCAAGATTAGCCAAGACAGAAACGTGGTTTTGCTTCCCTTCCTGTGTGAAATCATTAAGTATTCAACTGAGGATTTTCAAAAGAGCTGAAGGAAGAGTTCCCAAATCTCACTGAATTTTAATAAGATTTGGGTGCCTAACACTTTAGACTCTTGAAAAATCCCAACCCCAAACTCCAACCATGTGAAACGCATTTAATTTTGTCCATGGGCTGTATTTCCATTGACTTCACTGGGCTTTTGTCAAGCCCTAAATGCCCATTAGGAAAAGAATCTGCAAAAATTCATTTTGAAATGGGCTTGAAGCATCTATTTTACTTTTCAGAGTGAGTAAAAGGGAAAAGGGGGAGCGAAGTGTTCTCTTGCTTCCTGCTTCTATGTGACCCTTCTATCTAGCTTTACCACATTGCTTAAAAATGTAACTTCACCAAGTACGCTTCCTTTTTGCTTAACAATACCTCTAGCCAAATCAACATGCATCAACATTATGTTCTCTTCCTTTCTTCTCAATCTCATGAGGTCCTTTCTGTTTCTGAAGCCATGGAGAGTCTCTCTAGTCTTACTCCATTCTGTTTCCCATGTTGCCCATTCCCTTCCCAAATTACCCTCTCTAAGTTCCATCAGCCCTTCTGTTTAGAGGAAAGATTGGACAAAACCCCCTTTTCCACTTTTTGGAGTCCATCTACTGGTGATCCTTACTCAGGAACAGTTTTCTGTTAACTGAGCTAAGACTCTCAGCTCCAGGGCAGAGCACACAGTTCCCTTTTTGAAGCACTCCTAGCCCATCAAATATTGGGTGAGTATCAGGGGAGCTCCCTGTGTGTGTGTGTGTGTGTGTGTGTGTGTTATTTCTTTCTTTTTTCTAGAGAGCGCGTGCGCGGGGGGGGGGGGCGCTGTTACCCTTCAAGCATCAATGCTGAATTTGTTTTTTCAGGTCTTCATCTCTTGAACAAAATTGGGTCCTTTCAGCTTTAGTAATCTTCCACGTTGGCAAATGGTATCTGCCCACAGCCCCTTTCAAAGGGAACAGAGTTCTTCCTGATAGCCCTTCTGTTACTCATCTTGGCTCTGTTATTTTTTTCCTATTCCAGTACCAGATATAGTCTGTATCTACCCAGCTGATTCCAGGGCTGAGGGAAAAGTCAGGAGCTCGTAACAGGAATCACAGCACTATGTGGTTGGTTCATTCATTGGTCTCTACTAAGAGAGCCAAAAATTGGGCTAATTAGTACTACAGATAGTGGTGGCTTTAGCAAGGCGACTATCTTGCTATCAATTAAATTAATTTAATCCGAAAGGCTGACACTTGGGACATTTTTTAAAAATGTATTGACACTAGCAGTAATTCCTCTACAAAAGAGGACAGTCCCAAGTTTGCTCACAGTAATCACATGGCACACTTACTATGAGCTAGAGGAAGCTACACCCTTCCTGCTCCTGCACTGGATTCTGACTGACCTCTTGTGATAACTGCCTGTCTCCGCAACAAAATTTACCATATTAAGCAACCATGCTATAAAAGCAACCCAACCAATTTAAAAACTGAAACTTTGCTTGGGTGGATGGAACAAAGGTTTAACCTGTAATCTGATTTAAACAAGGCATATCCTGGTTCTTTGACATGGTTAGTAGCATCCAGTTTGGTGCCAGCCACTTTGGCAAAAACCAGACAGTTTTATAACATGATCATTCAACACAGTAACAGCTTTGTGAACTGTCTATAAATCTTATGACCCCTTTTCTGCAGCTTTTTTATTGCCACCTGATGCACCATTTGTGCTGAGCCAGGGACAAAGTTAAAGGACTGTTTGAATGTTGTTTCAGCTAAACCAGTTTCTTACAGGGTTTTGTTTTGCTGGTGAATATGGGAAATGACAAACTGGAAACAGTGTCTGTGCTCTGCATCTTAAACATGGTTCCCCAACTCTCTTTGGGGCCCAGGATAAACTTAACTTAAATCAAAAAGAGGAAGTGCATTTGTTTTGCATCCCTCCTATTTGATATTAAGGCAGTTCTGTGTGGTGTGCTCATGTGAGCACCCTAAATAGTTCTAGAGGGAGAGATCAGCTGCCTAAGAACAGAGGGCATATTGGAATTCCAAATATTCCTGCCTCCTTCTGAAATTAAATGTTTTTAATCAGCATCTCATGGAAACTGACTAGCTGATGCATGAGACTTCCTTTAGGCTAGAAGGGCAAGTTAAATACTTGATTCTTAAACTGTGATTTTTTTTTCTTTAAAAGGCTTGGAGTCTTGATCTCCTTATCTATTTGATGAAGCTTACTTGGAGTCTGTTTTGGTCATGTTAATCTTCCTTTTAAGGATTAGCATAGAATATCTGAGCTGTTTTTAAATCATAGAATGTTCTTGAGGCTAAAATAGAGTTGACAGCTAAGCTGTCAAATTTCAAGACAAGCACCAGTAAAGGAATGGAGAGAGGATAAATTAATGTGCATGAAAATGAAACTCTTCACTGCTTAGTGAATATAAATGCTGTAGGTAGAATACATCTACTTTGCTGCTGAACTTGCCTAGTATCCCTGAGCATTCCATTACACTCATTGGGACAGAAAAAGAGAGCACCAGCAGGGAAGAAGAGGGTGTGTGTCTGAGAGAGAGTGAGAGAGAGAGACTGCCTGACTCCTGTCTAACCTGGTCCAGTTAAAGCTTTTTGCCTATTCCCTAGATTTGAGCTCCACAAATAACCAGTTATAACTTGTGCTTCGTAGTCTGGGATAAAATAAATATTGTGTATGTGGCCAGTCATGGTATGTCTTGAGGCATTCTCTTCCACGCATTTGTGTCTAAAATGTGAAACTTCTCACAGTTGAGAAACCACATTTAAAAAACTTTTATAACCTAGTAGTAAACTAAATCACAAGGTCTGTACGTTTATCCTGTCAAGGGTATATTGTAACATGTGAAACTAACTATTGATCACATCAGATCAGCCACACCTAAGACGATTAGAGGTTTCAATGAAGAAAAAAAATTGGTAACAGGCCTTGAATGCATGTTGTAGCTGTTTGTGTAAAAGCATAAGTTGGCAAATGCATCCAGTGATCCTTTCCAGTTGATTTGTGTCCTTGGACATCTCAATACAAATGTAATGAACAGGAAATCTAATTAGGCTTAGTTTGATACAGCTAAGGGAAAGTGACAAATTGAGTGTCTTTTGCTGCTACTTATGGTTGCATTTTTTTTTTCCATTTCTAGTTCTTTTTGTTTGCATTGCTTGCTGTGTCCATAGTACTCTACAGTTTGAAGGCTTTTTTATTCTGTGAACAGGACTGATGCACTTAATTTATACAGTACTCAATACAGATTTTTTTTTTTTTTTTTTTTTGTCTAAATCACTAATGGGACATGATGAGACAATATTTGGATTGAACTGGTGGGAGACACTAGTTCCAATTATTTCAGTGACTTTTAATATGAAAGAACTAGTATTTCAGTATGTATGTATTTAGCCCTGATGATTAAATACATGTATGTACACTCATAAGTTTGCTATTCATTTGTTTCTGATTTAAACACATGCAGATAATTAATCAAGCCATCTGATAAAGGAGACCAAATGTTGCTTGCTGAAATGTTCTTGTATTTCTGCTTTACTCAAAAGCAACTGCTCTGTCTCAGAGCCAAATTTATCAGGATAATGTATTTGTTTTTCAAGAGAAATGCCAGGATTAAAGTCTCTAAGCAACTGTAAATGCTTAAAAGAATCCTCTGAAAGAGTTGCTTTTAAAATTTCCTCTCTTGCTAGGGGCATTGCTGCATTGGATAAAGGAATAGTTTAGATGGCCTAGCAGGGATGATAAATATAATATATGACCATCAAGTGAAGTATTCTAATATGAATGGAAACCTCTCGATTTACATTTAAAGGACCACTGAGCTATTTTTGCCTTATGTGGCAGAAACAGGGGAGAACTTTGTTAGGCTCAGGGGTGAAATCCTGGCTCCACTGAAGTAAATGGCAAAACTTCCATTGAATTTATTGGGGTCAGGATTTCACCCCAAATCCTTTGGCCACTCCTAAGTGACACTTCAATGATGATGCAACTTTAAGGCATTCTGTCCTAACAGAGGAATGCTAGATTGGTGTAAGGCTGACATTGTCCTATGCCAGCCCCTCCTGGTCCAGCTGGTGTAGGGGATATTCTGGAGTGGGACTGAGAAGGGAAAAATTGGGGTGCACCCTGGCAATCCTGGCTAGTAGGACAAACCCTTGTATAGGTGATGATAACCCTCCTCAAGTTAGAGCATCCCTGAGTGGTTCCGCCCCCAGTAGTTTGGTTGTGCCTTAGACATACTCGAAAATCAGGGGAAATAAAGGTTACCTAAAACTACACAGGTCCCCCTTCCTCTGGTTTGCCAAGTGCTGCTCTAGTGCACCTGAGAGACTAGCTTCAAATCTTCACTCAAGGAGTTTCCTACAAGTCATACAGCTAGAGTTTGGTTCTTCCTGCCCACCTACAGATTTGGAAGGGAGTTCCACCCCTTAAACCTGTGGATGTTCTGAGATCTGTTTTCGACCTTGGGACATCATTGCAAGACTGGGTCATCCACATGGAGGCCTCTAGGCATGGCTCCGTTGGCTTTGCAGTTTCCATAGTTCCTGTTGGGAGTTGTTTCACTATAATCTTTGGGAATGGAGGATTGCAGCTATTAATGGTGACCACATGCTAGTTCGTACAGCCTTACTAATATGCTTGGCCTGAGAGGAGAGGAACTAGTCCTCGACTCTCCCATGGAGGTGGGGAGTGGCTTTCTAGATGTCTGGGGACCAGAGGCAGAGTGTAGTAGAGATACTGATTTTCCTCCCAGCCTTCCCAACTCTCTTCACTATTCTCATTTGGCTATCATAGTGAAGCAGTCCTCAATGCTTTGGGCCCTATGTATCTTAGGGCACATCTACACTGCAATAAAAGATCTGTGACGTAGCCGTGGCTGGTCCAGGTCAGCGGACTCAGACTTGCAGGGTTCAGGTAGCAAGGCTAAAAATTGCTGTGTAGATGTTTGGGCTTAAGCTGGAACCCAGCCTCTGAAACCCCAGAACGTGGTTGGTCTAGCTTCTGTGCGAGTCCAAACACCTGCACTGCAGCTTTTAGGCCCCCCCCCCCCCCCCCGCCCAAGCCCCGTAAGCCCAAGTCAGCACAGAGCCACAGGGTTTTTTACTGCAGTGTGGATATAGCCTTTATCCTTAGAGCCTGCATCACTCCTGCAGTTGAGATCAGCAAGAGATGAATAAACTGACAATCACTAATTTTGTACAGCTGGGGAACAAGACACTCTCAGTGAGGTAGTCCTACTTTTTTAGAATTTGTTTCCCTTCCCTTGTGGCCAAACAGAGCAGAGCAAGCAGGGGCAAGGGAAGGAGAGAGTCAGGGGTTCACAGCGGGCCCACCACAGTCCCAGACTGCACGCCGGGGGGGGATCTAGTCACATAGAGTGTTTGGGTTTTTATGGATTGGCTTGTTTTGGCCTGGTTTTGAAATGGCATTAGCTTGATTTTTTTTTTTTTATTTTTTTTTACTTACTGTGAATGTTGGGGTGATTATTTACTGTGTGAAAGTTGGCAACTGTGCTCCTAAGTGCCACTTCAATGATGATGCAGCTTTAAGGCATTCTGCCCTAACAGAGGAATGCTAGATTGGTTTAAGGCTGACATTGTCCTATGCCAGCCCCTCCTGGCCCAGCCTCTGAAACCCCAGAACGTGGTTGGTCTCAAAAATCTGAGCTTCAGCACAAGTCTAAACACCTGCACTGCAATTTTTAGCTCCCCAGCCCATGGCCCATGAGTAGGGTGACCAGACAGCAAGTTTGAAAAATCAGGACGGGGTGGGGGGTAATAGGAGCCTATATAAGAAAAAGACCCCAAAATCAGGACCGTCCCTATAAAATCGGGACATCTGGTCACCCCACCCGTAAGCCCAAGTCAGCAGAGAGCCATGGGGTTTTTTACTTCAGTGTGGACATACCCTTTATCTTTAGAGCCTGCATCACTCCTGCAGTTGAGATCAGCAAGAGATGGATAAACTGACAATCACTAATTTTGTATGAAGCAACAGCAATTTTGTATGGCTGGGGAATAAAACCCTCTCGGTGAAGTATTCCTTTTTTTTTTTTTTTGAATTTGTTTCACTTCCCTTGTGGCCAAACAGAGCCTCACTATGTTGATCCTCAAGGCCTGGCTGCCTTATGGAAATTAACTTGGAATTGGCAGGGCAGTTACTTTATTGGCATTAACTTATGTGTTGTCTTTACTGACAAAGCATCTTACAATAGGTGTATCTTAGAAATGGATTAAGTGAAATTTGGCCCCATTCGCTACCTGAGGCCCAGAGTGTAGGATTTGTTAAAATGTTTCAATTCTAGGCTAATATGAGAAATTTAAACTGGTTTTGGTTTGGATTCAAGGCAAGATGGTTGATTAAAAATCAGGTTTTGGTTTTTGTTTTTTCATGGCAAGCAGGAAACCTCAATTTAAATATCTATTTTAATCTTGTTTTGCATTTGTACTCTTTTGTATTCCTAAATAAAGGTTGATTCTCATTGGTTGCTATTAATGTTTATTTGCAATTAAATATAGTCTCTAGATTGTTCTTTGCATATCTTCCTGGTTAGCAAGAAATACCATTATATAGCTTAACACTTATTCAGAGAGCCTTATTTTTTTACATTGTTTTGTTGTAAAAATAATGATGACATGTTTCTTATTTCCTTTATTAAATTTTTACTTGTGAAATGTGTCAAGCTGCATGGATGGAAATTGGAATTCAAGGAAAAATCTCTGTGCGGTTTTTTTAAATTTTACTCAAATAAAAACAACCTTAAATGTGCTGGATATATACATTTATTTTTTCGTATCAAAACAGTATTGCATTTAAAACAACTGATTAGAGGAAGTATTATCTGTAGCTAATAAATTGAACTGATTGTTTCTGGTCATCATGTCCTTCAGTATTTTTAGAAGTAGTAGATCTGATCCTCCTGTGTTTATTCATGAAGTTGAAAAGGAAAAGAAGCTTTTTTGCTTTTTCAACTCCCAATTGGTTTCTCAACTTTGAATGAACTAGTTATTGAAACGAAATAAAGAGAATATTCTCTGCACCAGGAGAAGAGGCTACTGCTGTCAAAAGCTGCCTTAGCACTTCAACAAACTCCTAGTTCCAGGTGCTTAGCCAGTGACTTCCACCAGTGCAGTGGTTTAACTTTTATTTTTAAAACTTTGGCAGCAAACATATACTGTCTGAATATTTTCTTATTCCATTCAAATAATTTTAATAGATTTAAAATAAATTTAGGCTTTAATGTGAATTGTCATCATTTCAATTTTATTTTAGTTTTTTAAAAGTCCAGTTTTGAATTGGATGTTTATCCACTCTCTGATTTAGACTTCCCTGCAGTGTTTGGAGCCCAAACTTTGCAGCATAGTGCTACTGCACGACAATCAGTAAGTGACGTTGCCAAGTCTGTTTTCTTTGTCCAGATGTAGTGAGAATTAAATTAGATCAATACAATATTTTAATGATATAAAAGGGAAATGTTTAAACCTGCTAATGTTAAACCTCTTGTTTGTAAAGTGATGTCTTAAAATATACAGTTCAGTTTTAAATCTTTATTCTTCCTTTCCAGGTGGCTATGGTGGAGGTTCAGCTAGAAAGAGATTATCCCTATCCTCCAGGTCTCTTGATAGCTTTCAGTGCCTGTACTACTGTGCTTGTTGCTGTTCACCTCTTTGCTCTCATGATAAGTACCTGCATTCTTCCAAATATAGAGGCTGTTAGTAATGTGCACAATCTCAACTCTGTAAAGGAGTCTCCGCATGAGCGTATGCACCGGCACATTGAGCTCGCCTGGGCATTTTCCACTGTCATTGGGACTTTGCTCTTCCTTGCAGAGGTGGTGCTGCTCTGTTGGGTGAAATTTCTTCCACAAGGGACGCCTCGTATTGAACCAGTCCGTGACAATTGTACCATCACCCCAGGAGCAGGAACAGCAGCAGCCATTGCCTCAACATCTATTATGGTTCCTTTTGGATTGATTTTCATTGTGTTTGCAGTCCACTTCTATAGGTCACTGGTGAGCCACAAAACAGACAGGCAATTTCAAGAATTGAATGAACTTGCTGAGTTTGCACGACTCCAGGATCAGCTGGACCACAGAGGCGACACCTTGCCACCTCCTGGCAGCCATTTTGTATAAAACTATATTTTGTTTAAAAATCCATTTTTTTTGCTTCTGCCTTGCTACATTGACTCGTCCCTGCATGAACTAGCTGGACTCTTGATTTATTTTAAAGAGAGATTTATAAATACTGTACAAATATAAATTTGTATAAATACATTTCTTACAGTAAAAAAATACCATGACATCTTAGACAACCGACATCTGAAGAGACTGATGTTGCGGTATGGCTGCACTGAGCATGCATCTCTCATCCCTCCTCTTATCATCTGGATTGTTTCTTTTTAATGTTGAATGGTGAACATGTCAATGCATAAGAGGAATTACATTTTAGGCCTCGGTATATGTTAGGGGTGGGAGGGAAGACTTATTTCTCTCTCTAATGTTGGTGTTGGCTAGAAAATATTGCTTGTCCAATAGATGTTGCATGGCACAATACAAATTACTTGGGACATGTAGTAATTAGCATTTGGTTTCAGTGCTAGTGCTGTGATCTCTAAAAGTCTGATGAAAGGTAAAATTGAGAGCTTTTCCACCTTCCCTTTTCCCACTAGCTCCCCCAATCATGTTTTTCTGCCAAGTAATTATTACTTTACTAATTTCTATAGGGCCTTTTGCCATGGCAGCTATAAATTCTTACTCTCCAGATACCCATGACCAGTCCTATTGTAATGTGGTATGATCTGCATCTGTAGGACTGAAGCCCTAACTTTACTCTTCTTTTGGGAAGAAAATATAGAAAAAAGCAATACCTGCTTTAACGTTCATGGGAGCAGATATGTTATCAGAAGTGATAAAATTGCCTGTTTTCATTGAGGAAACATTTTAAAAATTAAAAATAGATGGAGAAACTATCACTCGATTTTATTGTCTTCCTTGAAAACTTGCTATTAATGGCTTTTCTCTAGCAATAACATACACTGGTATAGATTTAACCACAGTAGAACTACTGCTGTGGTTCCAAACCAATATAGCAAATATTTTATACTTTTTATATATTTTTGAATAAATTCTCAGATACAAATGATAAAAGGTGTTTTGTCTGTGTGGGAATTCCAAGTAATTAGCTGTACCTTGATCTTGTTTGGTAGAAAAATCTTCTACTTCCTCAAATATTGTATTTAAGATATTAAAATCTTAATTACACTTGATTTTTGCTTCCAATGTTGTGGAAGACCACTTATTGCCATATAGACTTATTTATGAAAACAAATGATTTTTATTTTAAGAAGTAGTATTGCTTCTTAATTGTAAGACGTGCATCTTTTATTGAATGAAGCTGCTGTTTTAGCCTCAAGCTACTGTGTCAAATTCGAACTTCTTCCTCAAGCAAAAACTGACACTTGACAAGGATTATAGGATTTGGCTTCAACTCCTTCGGAATTTGTGTGACTCTAGATACATTAAAAAGTGAATTGTGGCTTTTGGGCAGGGCTTCTCCTACCTTCACTAAAGGATGGAAATGGGTGGGTTAGTTGGTGAAAAAGCTCTTTGAACCCAGAAAGTACCAGTTTCTGATATAAAGAACAGGAGTACTTGTGGCACCTTAGAGACTAACAAATTTATTTGAGCATAAGCTTTCGTGGGCTACAGGCCACTTCATCTGATATGTTAGGCTCCCATGGAACTGGGATCTCAGTTCGTAACTGCTAATATAGAATGTAATCTTGTAATTTTGTGATGGAGGTAACAAATTCAGTTGTGGCCTAATCGGAGCTATGCCTCTTTGACTTCAAGTGAAGCTGTGCATGCTTATGCCTACACTGAATGTACTCAATTATACCTGGCCTCTTTACCAGATGAATTCAACATGCTTTACAAATGAAGGTCCTAATTTTGCAAACACTGGCTCCTGAGGGTAGTACTTATTGTCATTAGTAGGCCCACTTGCATCAATGCAACTGACTTATTAGCGCAAACACTGTAGGAGCAGGATTTTATAATTGTACTATGAGAATTTGATTTTATCCTGCCAGCCACACTTTTTGAATAGCAGAAAGAAATGACAGACCAAGACAACTAATTATGGTCACCCTTTTGTTTTAGGATAAGTTATAATGTCTACTATGGTTTCCTATATGTATTACAAATTTGGCACTCTAGTTAAATATACATTTCTTTGTTTTAAGGTTTAGTAAGTAAGAGACAGGATCTTGTATCTATGTTAAGGAGATTAGGGGAATGTTGAGGGCCGGAAGCCCCAATGTGAATTGTTTTAGTTATAAGATTTAGGAAGGCTTGATTTACAATGTATTCTGCTGAATATACAATATTGCTATCTATATATCTTTGAAGGTTTCTGTAAGAGATTATTTGTGTGAATGAGAAATGCATGCATCAGGAAAAGATGAGGTGTGAAAGCCATCACAAATGTCCAGATGGTCAAGAAGAAGTGAGAGACTTGGAAAGACCAGGAGACAATCAGAAAACATCCATTGTATCCGATGCTAATCATGTTAGCAGCATTGAGGACCTCAGAGGTGAGGCAGGCACACCCCCAAGGCAAGACAACAAATAGGAGATAACGATGGGAAGCCCGACAACAACCATCAAATGATAACACGACTTAAGGACTAATGATTACAGGATGACATTGCAAAATGCATGGACTCAAATGGGAATTTACAACTATAAAGCTGGAGTGTTTTGCCATAGAACTCTGGGTTCAGTCCTGCAAAGCCTCGGAGCATCTGATCGCCACCAACAAGAGCCCTGCTCCTCACGCTTCAAGAGCCCTGCACCTCACGCTGATCAATCTAATTGGCCATTAAATTGTCTCGAGCTACAACAGACTGGTAACTATAAAACATCAAATGGCAGGAGTGTGTGTGTGTGTGTGTGTGTGTGTCTGTGTGTGTCCGACCGAAAAGCATATGCTAACTGTTGTATTTTCAATAAATGCTGCATATTTGCCTTCTCCTGAAAAGATCCCGTGTGCTTTGTATGGGCATAACATTTTTGGTGGAGAATTGCAAAAGGGGGAAGAGTATATGCGCTGTAATTATTGACAATACTGCTAAGTGATCGATCATTCAGGTGTGCATATTCAGGTGTGCAGGTCATAGAGATAACGGGCAGTAAAACAGGAACTAGGTGTGGTTAATATTGTATTTACTGTTGGTATTTTATGAATTAAGAATTTGTATAATTAAGAGGTATACACCCCCTCGGCTGCAGCAGGGCTGAGAGATAGGAGAGAGGTTTAGCATCCCTCCCTCCACCTCAGACTGCTGGGAGGAAATAATTGGAGGTGGATATACCCCCAGTCATAGAAGTGCCGGGCAATAGGGGGAGGATTAGAGGCCTTGCTCCGACCCGTCTGTCGGGGAAAACTATAGGTGCATACTCCCTCGGCCGTAGCATGATTGAGCATAAGAGGAGAACTTAGGGTTTCTCGTTCTGCCCCTGGGAGGGGTCTTTATATTTGGTGTATGAACCCTTGGTGGTAGAAGGCCGAGCAATACAGAGGGAAGCTTAGCGTCTCTCCCTCTGGCCTAGAGTGGGTTAAAATCATAAGCCCTGGCACTGGCACGGGCAAACATAAGATACAGATCTTGTTCTGTTAAACCAAACTCTGAAGGATATAGCAGTGTAGTATTTTTTTGTAAGTGATATTGTGGTAATTTCACAATTTTGAAGGAAATGATTAAGGAAAGGGACCAGGAAGGGTGGGGGCTAATTAAGGAGCCCACCCTCCTTGCTAAATTGGTAGTGGAACAAAGCTTGTGCCCATGGAAAGGAACTGTTCATTGGAAAAAGCAGGATCAGACCCAGACAAGCAGGCACAAAAACGAAAAGAAGCAATGTTAGAAATGATGGGCCTTAAGTTGGCTCTGTAATCAGACTGTCACTTTGATAAGGGTACATGAAAACTCTGTAAGAACAAAAACAGTTACCCCTTATGTAAAAATTTATATGTATAGAAGTTAAACTATAGAAGGAATGTGCATTTTCCCCAGGACATGTGCAGTGTATATTATAGAAGGGGTGAAAGAAATGCAAACAAAACATGCTACTTAATTAAAATCCTATTAGGGCTCCAAAGGAGCCACAATAGATTGTGTTTTCTTTTTCAGATCTCTGTGTTTTGGAAGCAAGAGTTAAAAGTAATCAAAACTCTGGTAAAAGTTAATTGTGTTCCTTTTAAGACAGAGTCTCTAAGCTGCTGATGGCTTTGAATCCAAAAGCCAAGTCTGTGTTGATGCAGTTTACCTAACTGATTGATGAAGGAAAGAACTGCTAGCACAAAGAAGCTGCAGATAAAGGACATACCTGGTCAGCAAACAAATTGTCTAAATAAAAGGCATGGTATAACAGGATACCTTTAATAGATTTATTAATATGTTAATAAGTACCCCTGTAACAATGTATAGTATGTATGATTTTTGGAAAAATCCTTTACGGTAATGATGCCCCTCAGCTATTATCTGTAAATAAACTTAACTTAACACAGCAGGAAAAACATTATAAACTTGGTCTGCTGTATAAAAAGAAAACTAAGGTACACCACCTCATGGATTTAATGACTAAACAGTGGGATAATTTCCCCATAACTCTTAAAAGATAGAAGCCATTGAAACCTGGCCTGCCTACAGAACAAAAACACAGGAAAATATGAAGGTAATTCCTCTGTTTTCCCTGCAATCAGCAAGGGTATTTGTAAAAAAAAAAAAAAAAAAAAAAAAGGAAATATTTTAAGCAATAATCAATGCCACCCCAAAGGGGTAGAAAAATGTTTTTTGACTTTCAGAAAATCAGAAAAAGCTGATACCAGCTACAGGACAACCTAATACAGAAACAAATGAAAGTGGAAAAAAACATACTACTATAGCTATGGGATGTACGGATATCCAGATACTTCCTTTGTCCTCCTTGGAACACAAAATGTTTTGGGTAATATCAGGAAACACTAAGGTTTTAATACACTTGCTAAAACAACAAAAAAGATCTTTGTTTGATATGTTTCTAGCATAGTGAGGCCAGACCTTTTAATTGGGAAAATTGTTGTTAAAATCGTACACCAACAGGCTCTGGAAGCAAAGATATGGAAAGTTAGCCCATTCCCCAGATTGCACATGGGATCCTTCTGGCTACCCCGGACCTTGAGCCAGTGGGCTGGGGAGGGAGGGAGGGAGGAAAGCTATTGGACACCAGAGGTTGTACCCAGTGGACTCCTCAAAAGTGGGTGTGTTTATCCTAGCCAGTTGCTCCAAAAGCCCTGTAGTAAAGACATTTCACTAGGATCCTGTATGTGGGATATATTGGATAATTAGACCAAAGTATATGTGTATGTGTTAATTCTTGGGGGGAAAGTGTTTTGGAAGAATAAAAGTGTTAGCAACTCACCAGTAGACAAATGTAATGTAAGTACATGTACTACTTGCCACAACCAAAAAAAGTCTCAGCTTACTGTGAGCACTGATTTAGCTGAGTTCTCTATCAATCTTGGCATTAAATGGCAGGAAGTTACCAATCACCTGTTAAAAGGTAACAGAGTTCCTAGAAGAAGAAAAAAGGCACTGTGGGAAACCGAACCATTCATATTATACATGCAAATGGGGACATGTTAAGAATTGCCACTGCAGAAAAACATAACAGCTTACCATTGTGTCAAGTATCAGAGGGGTAGCCGTGTTAGTCTGAATCTGTAAAAAGCAACAGAGGGTCCTGTGACACCTTAACCCTAAGCTTATGCTCCCAATACTTCTGTTAGTCTTAAAGGTACCACAGGACCCTCTGTTGCAGCTTACCATTGGTATAACATATTTTCTGGATGGTCTCCCACAACTACTGGCATCCTAATGTTATTACCCCTAATTGTTTTGGTTTTAAATTGTGTGTGTTTAATTGGGATGTTTGGAATGTGCTGTTGGATAAAACAAATGTATGCAAAGCTAAAGCCACAGGCCCAAATCACCTCCCGGTATTTTCTATTACGCGGACTAAATAAAAGTGACACTGGCGATTAATAATCTTAGTGTCAAAAGGGGGATATATAGGAGCAGGATTTTATAATTGTATTATGAGAATTGGATTTTATCCTGCCAGCCACCCTTTTTGAATAGCAGAAAGAAATGACAGACCAGGACAACTAATTATGGTCACCCTTTTGTTTTAGGATAAGTTATAATGTCTACTATGGTTTCCTATACGTATTACAAATTTGGCACTCTAGTTAAATATACATTTCTTTGTTTTAAGGTTTAGTAAGTAAGAGACAGGATCTTGTATCTATGTTAAGGAGATTAGAGAAATGTTGAGGGCCTGAAGCCCCAATGTGAATTGTTTTAGTTATAAGATTTAGGAAGGCTTGATTTACAATGTATTCTGCTGAATATACAATACAGCTGTCTGTGTACCTTTGAAGGTTTCTGTAAGAGATTGTTTGTGTGAATGAGGAATGCATGCATCAGGAAAAGATGAGGTGTGAAAGCCACCACAGATGTCCAGATGGTCAAGAAGAAGTGAGAGACTTGGAAAGACCAGGAGACAATCAGAAAACATCCATTGTATCCAATGCTAAACATGTTAGCAGCATTGACGACCTCAGAGGTGAGGCAGGCACCCCCCAAGGCAAGACAACAAATAGGAGATAACGATGGGAAGCCCGACAACAACCATCAAATGATAACACGACTTAAGGACTAATGATTACAGGATGACATTGCAAAATGCATGGACTCAAATGGGAATTTACAACTATAAAGCTGGAGTGTTTTGCCAATTCAGAGTGCCATGACTTTAATTCTTGCGATTGGAACATGAAAGTATGGATAAATGATTGTGCTTTGCTTTCAGCCCACTTGACTATGGCCATCTGGTATTAAAACAGCCTGGAAATTGGACCATGGATCTAGAAAGATGATTCAAATGAAGAAATAACAATGAGTCTTGTGTTCTTTTCTCATATCTTTATCAGCAGCCATTTCTCATTCTTCACTGTCGTCAAGCATTGCCTGGGGCTCTTCTAAAACCATCTGGATTGGCCAGTTCAATCTAAATTAAAAACATATTTTATGCAATGTAATTAAAGAGCTCAGGATTTGTAAACACTGATTATTCAAAAGCTGCTGTAGAATCTCCCTCTTAACTGGACTTTAATTTATCCTGCAGTCTGTCACTAAATACTTTAAAACACTTTCTACACTTTCCTCATTTTATGATAACGGCAAGTGCCTATCTATTACGTCTCCTTTCAAATCTATGTATAGGCTGTGTGGGTGCTACCTTAGCACGTACATAGTCTAGACAAAGCATAACCCAGGCCTGCCACAGTGGTTTGCATGGTAGATGTTGACTTGTAGATCCTGTTAACAGACTAGAGAGGAAAAATGTGGTAAAGTCACAAGTATATTTTTTACAACAGGGGAGTTGTGGCCTATTTGTCTACAGTCAACAAATGGGGACCTTCTCTGGCAGTGACTGGTATCAGTTGCTTCTAAGGAAGGTGCAAAAAAAGTCAGCATAGAAAATGATGGAATAACCTGCCTATGGGAAAGTTTCATCCTAATCCTAGGTTTCAGAGTAGCAGCCGTGTTAGTCTGTATCCGCAAAAAGAACAGGAGTACTTGTGGCACCTTAGAGACTAACAAATTTATTAGAGCATAAGCTTTCGTGGACTACAGCCCACTTCTTCGGAGGCATATAGAGTCTGTCTATGCATCTAAAGAAGTGGGCAGTAGCCCATGAAAGCTTATGCTCTAATACATTTGTAGTCTCTAAGGTGCCACAAGTACTCCTGTTCTTTTTATTCTAATCCTAGTCAATCCTAAACCTAGTTAGTTTATCCCCTGAAGCATGATCCCCTCTTCTAAAAAAAATATCCTACTTAATGTAACTGGATGTCATCATCCATATAAATATCTAATTCTTTTTTAAATTTATACACACCAAATTACACAGAGTAACTGTTGTGGAAGAAAGCTGTTTCCTATTACAATTCATTATTTTTTATGCTTCCATTGTGTCCCTCTTATTCACCTCTAAACTAAACAATACCAATAATTTTAATGTCTCTTTATTATGTCTTTCTATGCCTCAAACTATTTTTGTCATCTGCCTCTGGATCCCTTCTCTATTTCTCCTCTATCCTCTTTTCATATAGGATGATCAGAACTGATCACAGTATGACAATGTTCCATGGTTTTGTATAACCTTTTCAGTATTTTCTATTCTATTCCTTATTCAGCCTATCACTTTTGTTTCTGATTTAAACACATGCTGACAAATTAGTCAAGCCCTCTGATAAAGGAGACCAAACGTTGCTTGCTAAATTTTCTTGTATTTCTGCTTTATTCAAAAGCAACTGCTCTGTCTCAGAGCCAAATTTATCAGGATAATGTATTTGTTTTTCAAGAGAAATGCCAGGATTAAAGTCTCTAAGCAACTGTAAATGCTTAAAAGAATCCTCTGAAAGAGTTGCTTTTAAAATTTCCTCTCTTGCTAGGGGCATTGCTGCATTGGATAAAGGAATAGTTTAGATGGCCTAGCAGGGATGATAAATCTAATAGAAGACTTCACTTGATGGTCATATAATATGAATGGAAACCTCTCAATTTACATTTAAAGGAACATTGAGCTATTTCTGCCTTATGTGGCAGAAACTGGAGAACTTTGTTAGGCTCAGGGGTGAAATTCTGGCCCCATTGAAGTAAATGGCAAAACTTTCATTGAATGGGGTCAGGATGTCACCCCAAATCCTTGGCCACTCCTAAGCAGATATGCCAAACCCATGAAAAAAACGCAGAAATTGGCCTTGTTTTTGGTTTAATTTGCTTGTGAATTGCTTGTTGGCTAGTTTTTGGCTTGTTTGTTTACTTGTTTGGCTTGTAGCTTCTTTCTTTGATCGGCTCCCAGCAAGGGGGGGACAAAAATGGGCGGGGGGGAGAGAGTCAGGGGTTCACAGCAGGCCCACCACAGTCCCAGACTGCACACCGGGGGGGTGGGGTGGGAAATCTAGTCACATACAGTGTTCGGGTTCTTATGGATTGGTTTGTTTTGGCCTTGTTTTGAAAAGGGATTAGCTTGATTTTTTTACTTATTTTGAAAGTTGGGGTGCTTATTTACCACGTGAAAGTTGGCAACTGTGCTCCTAAGTGCCACTTCAGTAATGATGCAGCTTTAAGATATTCTGCCCAAACAGAGGACTGCTAGATTAGTGTAAGGCTGACATTGTCCTATGCCAGCCCCTCCTGGCCCAGCCTCTGAAACCCCAGAACATGGTTGGTCTCAAAAATCTGAGCTTCAGCACAAGTCTAAACACCGGCACTGCAATTTTTAGCTCCCCAGCCCAAGCCCCGTGAGCCCAAGTCAGCAGAGAGCCACAAGGTTTTTTACTGCAGTGTGGACATAGCCTTTATCCTTAGAGCCTGCATCACTCCTGCAATTGAGATCCGCAAGAGATGGATAAACTGACAATCACTAATTTTGTACAGCTGGGGAACAAAACCCTCTCAGTGAAGTATTCCTACTTTTTTTTTAGAATTTGTTTCACTTCACTTGTGGCCTAACAGAGTCTCACTATGTTGATCCTCAAGGCCTGGCTGCCTTATGGAAATTAACTTGGAATTGGCAGGGCAGTTATTTTATTGGCATTAACTTATGTGTTGTCTTTACTGACAAAGCATCTTACAATTGGTGTATCTTAGAAATGGATTAAGTGAAATGTGGCCCCATTTGCTACCTCAGGCCCAGAGTGTAGGATTTGTTAAAAAGTTTAAATTTCTCATCATATTAGCCTATAATTGAAACTGGTTTTGGTTTGGATTTATGGCAGTGTGTTTGATTAAAAATCAGTAGTATTTTTTTATATCATGGCAAGCAGGAAACCTCAATTTAAATATCTATTTTAATCTTGTTTTGCATTTGTACTCTTTTGTTTTCCTAAAGAGAGGTTGATTCTCATTGGTTGCTCTTTATATTTAATTGCAAATAAATATAGTCTCTAGATTGCTCTTGGTATTTCTTGCTAACCAGGAAGATATGCTATATCTGTTCTCACAATTAATCATTTAGCTTAACACTTATTCAGAGCTTTATTTTTTTTACATTGTTTTGTTGTAAAATAATATGTTTCTTATTTCCTTTATTAAATTTTTACTTGTGAAATGTGTCAAGCTGCATGGATGGAAATTGGAATTCAAGGAAAAATGTCTGTGCATTTTTTAAATTTTACTTAAATAAAAACAACCTTAAATGTGCAGGATATATACATTTTTTTTTTTTTTTGTATCAAAACAGTATTGCATTTAAAACAACTGATTAGAGGAAGTATTATCTGTAGCTAATAAATTGAACTGATTGTTTCTGGTCATCATGTCCTTCAGTATTTTTAGAAGTAGTAGATCTGATCCTCCTGTGTTTGTTCATGAAGTTAAAAAGGAAAAGAAGCTTTTTTGCTTTTTCAACTCCCAATTGGTTTCTCAACTTTGAATGAACTAGTTATTGAAACGAAATAAAGAGAATATTCTCTGCACCAGGAGAAGAGGCTACTGCTGTCAAAAGCTGCTTTAGCACTTCAACAAACTCCTAGGTCCAGGTGCTTAGCCAGTGACTTCCACCAGTGCAGTGGTTTAACTTTTATTTTTAAAACTTTGGCAGCAAACATATACTGTCTGAATATTTTCTTATTCCATTCAAATAATTTTAATAGATTTAAAATAAATTTAGGCTTTAATGTGAATTGTCATCATTTCAATTTTATTTTAGTTTTTTAAAAGTCCAGTTTTGAATTGGATGTTTATCCACTCTCTGATTTAGACTTCCCTGCAGTGTTTGGAGCCCAAACTTTGCAGCATAGTGCTATTGCATGACAATCAGTAAGTGACGTTGCCAAGTCTGTTTTCATTGTCCAGACGTAGTGAGAATTAAATTATATCATTAAAATATTGTATTGATCTAAAAGGGAAATGTTTAAACCGCTAATGTTAAACCTCTTGTTTGTAAAGTGATGTCTTAAAATATACAGTTCAGTTTTAAATCTTTATTCTTCCTTTCCAGGTGGCTATGGTGGAGGTTCAGCTAGAGCCAACACATGTCTACCCTCCAGGTCTCTTGATAGCTTTCAGTGCCTGTACTACTGTGCTTGTTGCTGTTCACCTCTTTGCTCTCATGATAAGTACCTGCATTCTTCCAAATATAGAGGCTGTTAGTAATGTGCACAATCTCAACTCTGTAAAGGAGTCTCCGCATGAGCGTATGCACCGGCACATTGAGCTCGCCTGGGCATTTTCCACTGTCATTGGGACTTTGCTCTTCCTTGCAGAGGTGGTGCTGCTCTGTTGGGTGAAATTTCTTCCACTGAAGAGGCATCCTCTTGTTTCAGCCAATGACAACAATTCTACTATCACCCCAGGAGAGGCAGCAGCCATTGCCTCAACATCTATTATGGTTCCTTTTGGATTGATTTTCATTGTGTTTGCAGTCCACTTCTATAGGTCACTGGTGAGCCACAAAACAGACAGGCAATTTCAAGAATTGAATGAACTTGCTGAGTTTGCACGACTCCAGGATCAGCTGGACCACAGAGGCGACACCTTGCCACCTCCTGGCAGCCATTTTGCATAAAACTATTTTGTATAAAAATCCCATCTTTTTTCTGCCTTTCTATGTTGACTGCTCCCTGCATGAACTAGCTGGACTCTTGATTTATTTTAAAGAGAGATTTATAAGTACTGTCCTAATTTCTTACAGTAAAAAAATACCATGACATCTTTGACAACTGACATCTGAAGAGACTGATGTTGGGGTATGGCTGCACTGAGCATGCATTTCTCATTCCTCCTCTTACCTTCTGGATTGTTTCTTTTTAATGTTGAATGGTGAATATATCAATGAATAAGAGGAATTAAATTTTAGGCCTCAGTATATATTAGGGGTGGGAGGGAAGCCTTATTTCTCTCTATTTGATGTTGGTCTTAGCTACGACGTATTGCTTGTCCGATACATGTTGCATGGCACAATACAAATTGCTTGGGACATGTAGTAATTAGCATTTGGTTTCAGTGCTAGTGCTGTGATCTCTAAAAGTCTGATGAAAGGTAAAATTGAGAGCTTTTCCACCTTCCCTTTTCCCACTAGCTCCCCCAATCATGTTTTTCTGCCAAGTAATTATTACTTTACTAATTTCTATAGGGCCTTTTGCCATGGCAGCTATAAATTCTTACTCTCCAAATACCCATGACCAGTCCTATTGCAATGTGGTATGATCTGCATCTGTAGGACTAAGGCCCTAACTTTACTCTTCTTTTGGGAAGAAAATATAGAAAAAAGCAATATCTGCTTTAATGTTCATGGGAGCAGATATGTTTGTTATCAGAAGTGATAAAATTGCCTGTTTTCATTGAGGAAACATTTTAAAAATTAAAAATAGATCGAGAAACTACCACTGGATTTTTTTTTTTTTTCTTCCTTGAAAACTTGCTATTAATGGCTTTTCTCTAGCAATAACATACACTGGTATAGATTTAACCACAGTAGAACTACTGCTGTGGTTCCAAACCAATATAGCAAATATTTTATACTTTTTATATATTAAATATATTTTTTAATAAATTCTCAGATACAAATGATAACAGGCGCTTTGTCTGTGTGGGAATTCCAAGTAATTAGCTGCACTTTGATCTTATTTGGTAGAAAAATCTTCTGCTTCCTCAAATATTGTATTTAAGATATTAAAATCTTAATTACACTTGATTTTTGCTTCCAATGTTGTGGAAGACCACTTATTGCCATATAGACTTATTTATGAAAACAAATGATTTTTATTTTAAGAAGTAGTATTGCTTCTTAATTGTAAGACGTGCATCTTTTATTGAATGAAGCTGCTGTTTTAGCCTCAAGCTACTGTGTCAAATTCAAACTTCTTCCTCAAGCAAAAACTGACACTTGACAAGGATTATAGGATTTGGCTTCAACTCCTTCGGAATTTGTGTGACTCTAGATACATTAAAAAGTGAATTGTGGCTTTTGGGCAGGGCTGGATGGATGGATGGAAATGGGTGGGTTAGTTGGTGAAAAATCTCTTTGAACCCAGAAACTACCAGTTTCTGATATGTTCAGCTCCCATGGAACAGAACTGGGATCTCAGCTCATAGCTGCTAATATAGAATGTAATCCTGTAATTTTGTGATGGAGGTAACAAATTCAGTCGTGGCCTAATCGGAGCTATGCCTCTTTGACTTCAAGTGAAGCTGTGCATGCTTATGCCTACATTGAATGTAGTCAATTATACCTGGCCTCTTTACCAGATGAATTCAACATGCTTTACATATGAAGGTCCTGATTTTGCAAACACTGGCTCCTGAGGGTAGTACTTACTATCATGAGTAGGTAGGTTGCATCAATGCAACTGACTTATTAGCGCAAGCACTATACCCAGTAAGATGTGTTGACAAGACCGGACCCAAAGTGCAGTTTATATTCTGAAAAATTACTTTAAAAATTGTATCCAAGTGCTGTGGCTATATCTGAGTGACATTTTTGCTCCTATTGTGCTCTGTTCACAAGCAAAAAATAAATTGTGAGTTGCCATCCCCCAAAACTCCTGGGTATGAAAGTCAAACAGAAATTCTCTCTGGTTTTGACATTACCAGTTGTATTTTTGCCACTTAAATATAATAGTTGATGAGCAGAATTCCACTCACTGTTCCACAACTGTTTGTTCCTGCAGTGTTAATAGGATTAAATTAGTAAAAACTTTAGTAAATGGTATTCTGAAATAGTCATGAAAATTTACCAGCCTGAGCACAAAACCCAGTTGCCAATCCTTTACTGAGTTGTTGACAATGATAAATCTAATTATACCTTACTTATCCTGGGAAAGTAGACTTTTAGAAAGCTGTGGTAAAGTAAGCATCATGGAGAAAATATCTTAGAGGACACTATCAAGTTTAAATAAAATTACACTTTTTTGAAAGCTTTGTACCTTACAACTTATAACTCTTAAAAATTACTATAGATGAAAGAGGATAGAAAATAAATAAATAACCCCACCCAAGGGGTGTGTGTAGAAGGAGGTCACTTTCATTGTTTCTCCTGGATAGGTCACTTTTCCCCTATTCTGTGAGTCTTTCACAAAGCAACAGCAGAGGAAAACGTTTAAAAATAGAAAATATGGGTTTGTAAAAGTACAAGGTAAACAAGTATCAGGGGGTAGCCGTGTTAGTCTGTATCTACAAAAACAACAAAGAGTCTGGTGGCACCTTAAAGACTAACAGATCTGTTAGTCTTTAAGGTGCCACCAGACTCTTTGTTGTTTTTACAAGGTAAACAGGGCACCTTATTAATTGTTTTTTAAGCTGTTTGGATTCCTTTTAAATTAGAGCTATTCCTAGTCATTTTTCTGACCATAACTGCACTTTAAGCCTTTAGGCACAGCTCATGTATGTATTTCCCCCATTCTTCAACTGGGGAAATGGGCACAAAAGATGTGCCTTGTGCAAAATCACATATTAACTGCGTGGCAGAGGCACAAATAAAGACCAGAACTCATGATGTCAAGTCTGTTCTCTAACCAGTAGAGTGCACTCAATTTTATTTTGATCCCTTGTTATACTAATGGTATTAATCATTTACTTTAAACAGTTTAAACATCAGTTACTGTATATATTTTATTTAGATTTAAAATTGAAATAAATTATGCTTATAATTTGTCTTGCCACCAAGACATCTGACAAACTTCTTGTTTTGTAACTGTCATTCACCTTACTCCATTTAGTTACACGGTGCCAGTAATAATCTCAGCTTCGTGAAGATATCCTCTTAAGTGTTCAGTAATTCTTCATTCAGAGTCTTGAGTGTAATATGGTCCATGGGCTACCAGGTGTAGACAAAACCCTTCCTGACTCCACAAATAGCGTAAAGAGAATAATGTAGTCAGTCTCTTTCCTCACGTTAACACTGCTTTATTCTTGGGATTAAGCCTGACCTTATTGTTCTCTACTCACTATTTTTTTTTTAAAGGAGGCTCCTACTTAAGTTAGACTTTGGGGAGTCAGTTGAATGAACCCTCAACAAAAATATATTCTAATTTTTATTGATACTCAGAAGTGCAGTGTAAATCAGATGAGCTAATCCCATAGTAATTGATTAACCGTGGTTTTTGTTTTTCATTAATCAGCTTCAGACATTCTGATGTAACATGGCACTTGTGTGCTTTACACATATGAAACCTCATAGCAGTTCTCTGCAAAAGGTACATATATCTCTTGCACCAGTTTGGAAACATCTAATGTAAACTAGCATGCCTTCTTTGACTTGAACTTAATGATGTATACTCTACAGCATGTGTTCTCAACCTTTTTCTTTGAGCCCCCCGCCCCGCATGCTATAAAATTCCACAGCCCACCTGTGCTACAACTATTTTTCTACGTGTAAAAGTCAGAGCTAGCATTAGGGGGTACCAAGCAGAGCAACTGCCCAAGCCCCATGCTATAGGAGGCCCCGGGAAGCTAAGTTGCATAGGCTTCAGCACCGGGTGGCAGGGCATCAGGCCCTGTGCTTCAGTCCCATACAGTGGGGCTTTAGCTTGCTATCCTGGGCCCCAGCAAGTCTAATGCCAGTCCTGCTTGGCAGCCCCCCTGAAACTTGCTTGTGGCCCCCCACAGGGCCCCAGACCCCTGGTTGAGAACCTCTGCTCTAGAGGTAAGTGACTTACTGAAGGCTAGAGAGAGAGAGAGAGGTGGTGGTAGAGCTAGGCTTATAATTTGCCTTCTGTTTACCAGATGTGCATTTTGATATCGCAGAGGGGTTCTCAGGCCTACTTAATGACATTTATCTAGAGCACCAACTGTTAGTAGAAGCCACCACTGTACTTAAGACTATACATAGTTCTTGAGAGGACTGGGTATTTCAAAACCTGTTTTTGAAAATTCATTATAGCTTACTATGGAGTATGTAAGGGAAATCCAGCTTCCCATCTCCCCTAGGCAGGCACAAAAGGCTGTGAGACTAATGGAAACACGGTGATTCCTCTGTGCAGGGAGGACATGCCATGGGGATGCTGGGCAAGGGAACTATACTCCCTCCCCTCAGCATCTCACAGAGCTGTCCTCTGCAGTAGCTTATTCTGGAAGTGAGGGTGGAGGTGTGACCAGACCAACTAAACTTCAGAATCTTTTGGCCAAAAAACTTGGGGGAATATGGAGGGCTGTGGCTGCTAGAGTCTGTGGGTGATAGGTGTGGCTCCCCAAAATGTGGGAAGAATTCTAATCTGGGCAGTCCCTACATATCTAGTTCACCTACCAAAAGCCAATTCATTTGGGCTTTGATGGGAGAAACCCTCTTCAGCTGTGACCGGGCATAATAATAGATAGCTATTGTGATGGGTTGGATCACAGATACTCCCTGGGGTTGCCAACTGATGTGCCAAGACTACTTCTGCCCCTGCTTTCCCTGCTAGCTTGGGACTCCAGCACCCTGTCTTGTTGAGCCAGACACACTAGCCTGCTCCAACACAAACCCAGGGTCTGAACCACGTGCCCCAAAGCTGCAGACTTCACTTCTTAAGCTGCTTTCAGTTTTCCTGTCTTTAACGCTCAGATGCCCAACTCCCAATGGGGTCCAAACCCCAAATAAATCTGTTTCACCTGTATAAAGCTTATACAGGGTAAACTCATAAATTGTTCGCACTCTATAACACTGATAGAGATACATGCACAGCTGTTTGCCCCCCCCCCCCCGATATTACTACATACTCTGGGTTAAATGAGTAAACAGTTATTTTATTAAATACAGAAAGTAGGATTTAAGTGGTTCCAAGTAGTAACAGACAGAACAAAGTGAATTACCAAGCAAAATAAAATAAAACCTGCAAGTCTATGCCTAATACAGTAAGAAAACTGAATACAGCTAAAATCTCACCCTCAGAGATGTTTCAATAAGTTTCTTTCACAGACTGGACGCCTTCCTAGTCTGGGCACAATCCTGTCCCCTGGTACAGCCCTTGTTCCAGTTCAGGTGGTAGCTAGGGGATTTCTCATGATGGCCGCCCCCTTATTCTGTTCCACCCACTTATATATCTTTTACATAAGGCGGGAATCCTTTGTTCCTCTGGGTTTCCACCCCTCCTTCTCAATGGAAAAACACCAGGTTAAAGATGGATTCCAGTTCAGGTGACATGATCACATGGCACTGTAAGACCTCAAGCCTTCATTCCTCCTAGCCTGACTCTCAGGAAGGCCTGCCTGCAAACAGCAATCCACAGTCAATTGTCCTGGTTGATGGGAGCCATCAAGATTCCAAACCACCATTAATGGCCCGCACTTTGTATAACTACAATAGGCCCTCAGAGTTATATTTCATATTTCTAGTTTCAGATACAAGAATGATACATTCATACAAATAGGATGAACACACTCAGTAGATTATAAGCTTTGTAATGATACCTTACAAGAGACCTTTTGCATGAAGCATATTCCAGTTACATTATATTCACTCTCATTAGCATATTTTCATAAAATCATATAAAGTGCAACATCACAGCTATTACCTCCCTTTCAAGCTGAGCTAGAAAATACTTCTGTAGGATTATAAGGAATTTCTTGTATGAAACCTGCAGCCTTTTGGATCAAGACTAGAAGTCACTTTGGGAATAAATCATCTCCCCATAACTTAATGGGCATTACTATAAACCTGGCACTTATGGGTAGTGTTTTGGGAATGGCCGTTTTGCTGAAAAATGACCTCTTTGTAACACACTACAGTATGGCAGTCCTGTGTCTGGCTGCAAACTAGCTTCCATCTCACATTTTCATTTAATTTTTTTAAATGGTGTTCAGTGCAGCATGAAAATGATTCTTAGTTCCAATAAAGCTACCCCTATGTACAGAAATTTGTAAGCTAAATTAATACTCTTGGGATGTATAGAAGGCAAGGTCAAGCAAGCCCATATAAAAACCCTAACTACAGCCACCAGCAGAATGCACCTCTTTCTGTAATACCAGGCTGACATCTATGCCAGCACGTATCTCCATTGACCCATCTGTACTAGTCTGTTTTTAATTTGAACAGTAGCACTAGCCTTACATTGAGTTAGTGCTATGGTTTGAAGAAAATAAAAATACAGACCTTCCAGAATTACTTTAATTCAGAGTGCCATTACTTTAATTCTTGTGACTAGAACTTGAAAGTATGGCTAGTGTGTGCTTGGCTTTCAGACCACTTGACCATGGCCATCTGATATTAAAACAGCCTGGAAATTGGTTTACAATCAGACATAGGTTTTCTAGAATATAGTGTCAAAGGAGGTCAACACCTACTTTTAATTTATATATGGACAGAATTATTTCTTCCTATAAGGCCTCCTCAGCTTCCAAACTCCTGAGTAAAATGGATCCCTTCTGAATAGAAATTCAGAATGAAGTATACATTGTGGCAGTTTTGAGGAGCTAATTAATTTCTTGAGACCAAAGTGGGTTTGGGTGCATCTTCTTGGCTTTACAAAACACACCGTCTCATATACCATGGATCTAGAAAGATGATTCAAATGAAGAAGTAGCAATGAGTCTTGTGTTCTTTTCTCATATCTTTATCAGTAGCCTTTTCTCATTCTTGGCTGTCATCAAGCATTGCCTGGGCCTCTTCTAAAACATCATCTGGATTGGCCAGTTCAATCTAAATTAAAAACACAAATATTTTATGCAATGTAATTACAGAGCTCAGGATTTGTAAACACTGATTATTCAAGAGCTGCTGTAGAATCTCCCTCTTAACTGGACTTTAATTTATCCTGCAGTCTTTCACAAAATACTTTAAAACACTTTCTACACTTTCCTCATTTTATGATGACAGCAGTGCCTATCGATTTTCTTCGAGTATTGCTCATATTGATTCCAATTAGGTGTGCATGCACTGCGTGCACGGCCCTCGGAAAGCTTTCCCCTAGCAGCATCCATCGGGTCAGCTGTGGAACCCCCTGGAGTGGCACCTTCATGGTGCTCAATATATGACCCTGCCGACCCAGTGCCCCCTCAGTTCCTTCTTACCACCCATGATGGTCGTTAGAACTGTGGTGTCTTGCTTAGCGAGTTCTCCACGTTTCCCTAGCTTGATTCTGATAGCTCCAGCATGGCCTCTCCAGCACTGGTACACCACGCTGCTGGAGCTGTAAGTGGACGTACCGGTCACATTGCCTCTCCTCCCTGACCTACTCGCTCAGGACCACGGTCGCCTCTGTCATCCTGACCTATGGTCCCTCCACCTCACGGCCTGGAAGCTGCATGGCTGAACCCCACGGAGCTTCTGTGTTCGGACCAAGTAAGACAGGTCCTGCTAGACAGCAGGAAGCTCTACACGAGAGCCACATATCTGGTGAAGTGGAAAAGATTTTCGTGTTGGTGTGACCAGCGCCGCACACACCCCCTCCAGGTGCTGGTACCCCTCATTTTGGAGTACCTCCTGCACCTGAAACAGCAAGATCTGGCGGTGCCCTCTGTAAGAGTTCACCTCGCTGCCATCTTGGCCTTCCACCCAGGCATGTCTGGCTGCTCTGTCTTTGCCAGCCCTATGGTCAGTCGCTTCCTCAAAGGCTTAGACCGCTCAGGTCCATCAGCCTATCCCTGTGTGGGATCTTAACCTGGTCCTTTCGAGGCTCATGGGGCCCCCATTCGAACTACTGGCCACATGCTCCCTCCTATATCTTTCCTGGAAGACAGCTTTCCTGGTCGCCATTACATTCGCGAGATGAGTCTCTGAGCTGAAGGCCTTCACCTCGGACCCACCTTAAACGGTCTTCCACAGGGATAAGGTGCAACTCAGACCACACCGGCCTTCCTCCCAAAGGTGGTGTCGAACTTTCACACCAGCCAGGACATTTTCCTGCCTGTCTTTTACCCGAAACCTCATGCTGGTCCCCAGGAACAACAGCTGCATTCCCTCGATGTCCGCAGAGCCCTGGGTTTCTACATCGAACGCACTAAGTCATTCAGAAGATCAATCCAGCTATTCGTAGTGGTAGTGGACCGGATGAAAGACCTCCTGTCTCCTCTCAGAGAATATCCTACTGGATCACATCTTGCATCTGCACTTGCTATGAGCTGGCCAGGGTGCTGACCTCAGCTCTCACCGCACACTCCACTAGGGCCCAGGCCTCGTCAGCCATGTTCCTGGCCCAGGTGCCTATCCAAGAAATATGCAGGGCGGCGACTTGGTCCTCGGTGCATACCTTTACCTCGCACTACGCAATTGTCCAGCATGCCAGAGACGACGTGGCCTTCGGTAGAGCAGTGCTACAATCTGCATTCTTTCACTCCGACCCCACCGCCTAGGTAAGTCTTGGGAATCACCTAATTGGAATCGATATGAGCAATCACTCGAAGAAGAAAAAATGGTTACTCACCTTTTGCAACTGTTGTTCTTTGAGATGTGTTGCTCATATCCATTCCAAACCCGCCCCGAAACCCCTCTGTCGGAGTAGCCGGCAAGAAGGAACTGAGGGGGCACCGGGTCGGCAGGGTCATATATTGAGCACCATGGAGTTGCCACTCCAGGGAACTCCACAGCTGACCCGATGGATGCTGATAGGGAAAAACTTTCCAACAGCCGTGCATGCGGCATGCGCACACCTAATTGGAACGTATATGAGCAACACATCTCGAAGAACGACAGTTACAAAAGGTGAGTAACCATTTTTTACTTCTCCGTTTACTATCTATGTATAGGCTGTGTGGGTGCCACCTTAGCACGTACATAGTCTAGACAAAGTATAACCCAGGCCTACCACAGTGGTTTGCATGGTAGATGTTGACTTGTAGATCCTGTTAACAGACTAGAAAGGAAAAATGTGGTAAAGTCACAAACATATTTTTGACACAGGGGAGTTGTGGCCTATTTGTCTACAGTCAACAAATGGGGACTGTCTCTGGCAGTGGCTGGTATCAGTTGCTTCTAAGGAAGGTGCAAAAAAAAAAAAAAAAAAAAAAAAGCATGGAAAACGATGGAATAACCTGCCTACGGGAAAGTTTCATCCTAATCCTAGTCAATTAGTGGTTAGTTTATCGCCTGAAGCATGAGGGTTTATATCCCCTCTTTAAAAAAAAATCTGGTCACTCAATGTTCCTTTGCAACTAAGATCTAGACAATTTTTCCATAGTGACCATTCAATGTTTATTATTTCTGCAGCACCATGGGTTTGCCTACTACTTACAGACCTATTAAAAAAGGCCAATGCCCCAAAGCTCTTGATATCTAAACTAGACAAAGGAATGAGCAGAGAAAAAATGTAACATTGGGTTTTGGTAAGGCTTGAGTTGGTGAAGCATTGTTTGTGGTGACCTCTTTTAACTGTACCAAAGGGAGGAAAAAACATTACTTTATAGTGACTTTGGTTCTTTGATATGTGTTGACGACAGAGATTGCACTCTTGGTGCACAAGTTCAAGATCCTTTGGCCAACAGTGTCCACTGGGGCTGCGCCTAGATGTTCTTGTGCCTGCTCTCCCCTCCTCCCCCAACTGAGAGCACAAAAGGCAGTAACCCCAACTGTCCCTCAGTTCCTTTGCCAATACAGAATTCCCCATGTTAGTGAGGAAGGAGAGCAGGTTGTGGAATTAATGTGGACAACACATCTCAAAGAACCATAGTTAGGGTAAGGCACATAATCGTTCTCTCTTCTTTGAGTGATTGGCCACATGGATTCCCCTCCTGGTGAAATAACAATCTTTGAATGGAGGTGGGTATGAGGAGTCCTACTTAAACAATTACTGCAGGACACCTCTACCAAAACAGGCACCCAACTTGGAAGCTTCTACTAAAGAATAGTGTCTTGTAAATGTGTCGACTGAGCTCCACATAGTTGCCCTACACATTTCAGAAATAGGGACATTCTTCAACCAGGCAGCAGAGACTGCTTGAACCCTAGCAGAATGAGCAGTAATGTGGCTAAGTAGCTCTAAGTTGGCTAGTTTGTAACATGTTCTTATACAGTTGGAGTCCCATTTTCATAATCTGTATGAGGATATGTATTGCCTGACCCTTAACCCTATCTGCAAAGGCCACAAACAGTCTAGGTTGTTCCTGAATGATTTTGTCCTGTTAAAGTAGTATGATAATGCCCTTACTATATCAAGCATACAAAGTCCCCTCACCCCTCCTTGGAGTTGAGTGAGGCTTGGAGAAGAAAATTGATTAATTAATTTAGTTCATATGGAATTTTGAAACAATTGTGGCTAGGAATTGGGGATGAGGCCTGGGGATGAAACACTGTATAAAGGGGACCCACCATAAGAGACTGAATCTCCCCTACCCTTTGAGATGATGTAATAGATACTAAAAGGGCAGCCTTCATTGATAGGTGGTATAGGGTAAAGGGTGCTAAGGGCTCAAAGAAGGGACACAACAACCTGTTAATATTATACTGAGGTCCCAAGAGGGTGGGGGTTCCTGAACTGGGGAGAAGTGTAACACTGTTGCAAAAGAAGCAAACATCATTCTGGGATTTATTAGCAGGAGTCTTATAAGCAAGATACGAGAAGTAATTCTTCTGCTCTACTCTCTGCTGATTAAGCCTGAAGTATTGTGTCCAGTTCTGGGTGTCAAATTTCAGGAAAGATGTGGACAACTTGGAGAAAGTCCAGAGAAGAGCAACAAAAATGATTAAAGGTCTAGAAAAGGACATCTAGGGCACAGGTGGGGCCCTAAAAGACATCGCTGGCCAAAGGAATCCAATCTTACATGCAATGGAGCTCATATACGCAGGGCCGGCTCCAGCATTTCTGCCAAGCAAAAAAAAAAAAAAAGGCGCGATCAGCGGTGGCAGTTCAGTGGCAGGTCCTTCGCTCCTAGAGGGAGTTTGCCGCAGGTGCCGCCCCTGTCACTTGGCCGCCCCAAGCACCTGCTTGTTAAGCTGGTGCCTGGAGCTGGAGTGAGGAACCCATGTGAACACAATCACTCAAAGAAGAAAGAAATGCTACTTAGATGGCTTAAAATCTAATGGTGACAGCTGTAATTTGTGCTGTCTGTGAAAACACCAAAGGTTAAATTTCCAAGCAGAGTTACCTTGGGTATTGGATACTGCGTAGGAGTAGGAGCTTCTTCTCGTCCAAAGTCAATCATAGTTCCACACTTTGGAATATCTGCTACCCAGAAACCTTCAAACAACTGGCCTTTATTCAGGTAGAAAAACTTTCCTAGGCCATGTTTCTTTCCCTCTTTCCACATTCCTTCATACCGGTTTTCATTTGCTGTAATGGGTCAAATAAAGATGTGGACAGGCAATGAAAGGGTGCACATTTTCATTAGGTGACTAGAAATTAAACAAATCAACAAAACACGGATAAGCCAACATATACATAAAACTTCTGCCTGGCTCCATCCATAAGGGGAAACGTAATGGAGCAAAAATGTAGACCAATACTTATTTTAAGTGTTGCATTGATTCACTTTACTGTGTTCACATGCATGTTATATTCACTTTCCACAAATATTCTAAGTAAACACATTTAGTGCCGAGGCATAGCAAATTTTAAACAAATGTTGCAGAAAAGTTAGGGAATACAAATTCAGATCTATATAGGATGACCAGATGTCCCGATTTTATTGGGACAGTCCCGATTTTTGGGTCTTTTTCTTATATAGGCTCCTATTACCCGCCACCCCCGTCCCGATTTTTCACATTTGCTATCTGGGCACCCTAGATCTATAATCACAACTATTCACACTGGAATCCTGGCTCTAAGAATTCTCCTCATGCAGTCAGGAAACAGGAAGAATATTCACCGTTCAAGAATATTCACAGAAAATGTGATTTGTTCATGGACATTTCATGCACAGAAAAATACATTTGTTAGATAAATTACATGTACAAATTATTTGCTTAGCTCTACTGTACCTCCTACAATTTTTCTGCAGACAGAAGTAAGACTCTTTTTTACACGGTTTTATACTCTATATTGTTTAAGACTCAGACCATGATGGACAGGAAAGAGTGCCACCTACACACAATACAGAGCTGCAAGGAAATGAGAGAGCCTTCACAGGGGCGTCATTAGATCTGTGATTATGGCAGTCACCTAGGACTTCAGCTCTGAGGGATGCTGGAATATTACCGGGGTCACCATCATGATAATTTCATAACAGGCCCCTCTTGAGCCTCTCTTTCCTAGCTGCAGTGTTTCTGACCCCCTCAGAAATAGTGTTAATTTTTGTCTACGTTACTTATAACATTGGTTGGTGGCACCTGTGGTCCAGGCGAACTCCAGCAACCTTTGCATTGGTGGTGGTGGTGACACTTTTGGACTAACACTGCAGAGAACATTAGGGTATTTGGGAATTGTCAGCACTTGGTAAAGGCAACAGAATAGAAAGTGGAATACCCTTTTGAAGGTGGATATTACACAGATGGATTAGGTTGGGTTTGTAGAAGGGAGCCAGGGACAATGAGGATGCCACATTTAATGAAGTTTCATCCAGCACCTAGACAGCCAGAAGGTCCATTCAGGCTCTGATCCTTTCTGTTCTCTTGTCCCAGCAGCTTGGAGACCCAGCAAGTCATGAGGCTGGCCCTGATAGCCCCATTCTATCAAACACTCAGGATAAATTGAAATACTGGAGGTCCTATCTGCACTCTTTCCATGGCAGTTGAAACACTATTGTTCATAGCCTTGGTCTCTGTTGTACATTTGCTATGGTTTGGTTTAAAACCTTCCTGTAATGGACTATAACTGAGCCAGTAAATCAATGTGATTCCCTAGCCTAAGATCATCCTCTCCAGGCATTCTGCCAGGATAAGCAATTTAATCTTGGGTTGCAGCTCATCATGACCTTCATTGAAGAACTGCTTTTCTTTCCCCATTGCAAAGCTTTCAGCACGTGGGCATGTTTCCAGAGACTGAGCTGAATATATTAAGCTTGTGGGCATGAAATAATTGTGCTGGCTAATTTTAACCACAAAGAATCCAGCTTATAATCAGATCCAGGCTGTGACAGAAGTATCTGGGCTTTGAAACAGAGAGAAGACAGCAGCCAATGACTCAGCCTTGATAGGCTGGGAGCACATGTAATTGTGTGGGCACGTTAATGACATAAAGGTAAGGGAGATGTCATTTGATTCGCAAAAATCTACAAAATCATAATTTCAATGGTGTTACCCTCTGCAGTGTCACAAGGGGACATGCTGCTCCCTGGCTCCCAGCTCCATATCCTCCAGTTGGTGGAAATTTTGATAATCCTGTGTCCGAAATGGGTCAAACTGGGTATAATTCTAAAGCCCTTTCTCCCATAAATGCAATGGTACCAAGCATGACAAACTGAGAATAATAATGTAGCTATGAATATTAGAGAAAATGTTTAAAAATCAACTTTTTAAACTATAACATCTATAGGTATGTCAAACCTGAAGCCTTCACATAGTTAAAAAATTGTGGCCCTCAACTGACAGTGCTGTGTTATCAATTAATGCTCAGAACATGATGCCTGGTTAAATTTTTGAATGCTGTAGATTACTACAAGTGGAAGGAGTGCTTTAAGGCGAGTTCCCATCATCAGCAAAAAGAAGTGGGTCAGTGGTGTTAATTATCATCTTTGTTTATTATGCTAAAAGAGTTGTAATGAGACATTGTTTAAGATGTCAGCATCCAGCTAGAAATTACTGGAATCCATCTGTAAATGGTATGTATATAGTTACATAATACACCTTATATAACATGATTACAACCCCAAAGTAATTTATTACAAAAAAGACGGTTACTCACCGTTGTAACTGTTGTTCTTCGAGATGTGTTGCTCATATCCATTCCATTAGGTGTGCGCGCGCCGCGTGCACGATCGTCGGAAGATTTTTACCCTAGCAACACCGGCGGGTCGGCTGTGGAGCCCCCTAGAGTGGCGCCTTCATGGCGCTGAATATATACCCCAGCCGACCCGGCGCCCCCTCAGTTCCTTCTTGCCGGCTACTCCGACAGTGGGGACGGGGGGCGGGTTTGGAATGGATATGAGCAACACATCTCGAAGAACAACAGTTACAACGGTGAGTAACCGTCTTTTCTTCTTCGAGTGCTTGCTCATATCCATTCCATTAGGTGACTCCCAAGCCCAACTTAGGTGGTGGGGTCGGAGTGAGACATTGCTGTGTGCAAAACCGCTGATCCGAATGCAGCATCGTCCCTGGACTGCTGCACTAGTGCATAGTGAGCTGTAAACGTGTGGACTGATGACCAAACCGCCGCTCTACAAATGTCCTGGATCGGAACTTGCGCCAGGAAAGCAGTCGAGGAAGCTTGGGCCCTCGTGGAGTGAGCGGTGAGGTGCGGTGCTGAGACACCTGCCAGGTCATAGCAAGTCCGGATGCAAGACGTAATCCAGGAGGATAGGCGTTGTGAGGAGACCGGTGAGCCTTTCATTCGGTCGGCCACTGCAACGAAGAGTTGCGTCGTCTTTCTAAAGTGCTTTGTGCGGTCAATATAGAAGGCCAGGGCCCTGCGTACGTCCAGGGAATGCAAACGTTGATCCTGGCGAGTGGCATGTGGTTTGGGATAAAAGACCGGGAGAAATATGTCCTGGTTGATATGAAAAGGAGAAACCACCTTAGGGAGAAAGGCCGGATGTGGACGAAGCTGCACTTTATCCTTATGAAAAACTGTGTAAGGGGGCTCAGATGTAAGCGCCCTGAGTTCAGAAACGCGCCTTGCTGAGGTGATGGCTACGAGGAAGGCTGTCTTCCAGGATAGGTACAGAAGTGAACAGGTGGCCAGTGGCTCGAATGGAGGACCTGTGAGCTTGGAGAGAACCAGGTTGAGGTCCCACGTCGGGACTGGCTGACGTTGTTGAGGGTACGTCCGGTCTAAGCCCTTGAGGAATCTAACGACCATCGGGTTAGAGAATACCGAGGACGCGAGTTCCCCTGGGTGAAAGGCCGATATAGCGGCCAGGTGAACTCTAATTGAAGATATCGCCAACCCCTGTTGTTTTAGGGAGAGGAGATAGTCCAAAATGAGAGGAATGGGTGCCTGCAACGGGGATGTGGCTCGTTGTTCGCACCAACAGGAGAACCGTTTCCACTTGGCCAGGTACGTGGTCCGTGTTGAGGGCTTCCTACTGCTCAGCAGAATCTGTTGGACAGAGTGCGAGCACTGCTGCTCTGCCTGGGTGAACCATGGAGCAGCCACGCTGTGAGGTGGAGTGATTGCAGGTCGGGGTGACGCAACCGGCCGTGGTCCTGAGAGATGAGATCCGGACACAACGGAAGCGGGATCGGTGTCTGAACCGAGAGCTCCAACAGTGTGGTGTACCAATGTTGTCTCGGCCACGCAGGAGCGATCAGAATTACCTGTGCCTGGTCTCTGCGCAGTTTGAGCAGTACCTTGTGGACCAGAGGGAACGGAGGGAAGGCATAAAACAGGTGGTCTTTCCAGGGAAGTAGAAAGGCATCCGAGAGGGAGCCCGGAGCTCGACCTTGTAGGGAGCAGAACACGTGGCACTTCCTGTTGTCTCGAGATGCAAACAGGTCTATCTGGGGAAACCCCCACCTCTGGAAGATGGAATGTATAATGTCCGGACGGATAGACCACTCGTGCGTTTGGAAGGACCTGCTGAGTCGGTCCGCTAGAGTGTTCTGGACTCCAGGGAGGAACGATGCCGTGAGATGGATTGAGTGGGCGATGCAGAAGTCCCACAGGCGAATGGCCTCTTGGCATAGAATTGACGAACGTGCTCCTCCTTGCTTGTTGATGTAGAACATGGCCGTGGTGTTGTCGATGAGAACTAACACACAGCGGCCACGTAGGAGATTGAGGAATGCCTGGCACGCCAGGCGTACCGCCATCAGTTCCCGAACATTGATGTGTAGGGCTAACTGGGATGCAGTCCACAGGCCCTGGGTATGGTGTTCGTTGAGATGGGCGCCCCAACCCAGAGATGACGCGTCTGTGACCAGGTGCAGAGAGGGTTGTGGGGCGTGAAATGGCATCCCCTCGCAGACCACATTGTGATCCAGCCACCAGGTGAGGGAGGCCAGGACCAAGTTCGGGACCGTGACCACCATGTTCAGGCTGTCCCGATGTGGACGGTATATTGATGACACCCAGGTTTGAAGCGGGCGAAGTCGAAGTCTGGCATGCCTGTTTACGTACGTGCAGGAAGCCATGTGACCCAGCAGGGTAAGGCACGACCTCACCGTGGTAGTTGGGAAGGCCTTGAGCCCTTGAATGAGGTTTGTGATGGTGCCAAAGCGGTTGTCTGGCAGGATGGCTTGTGCACGTCTGGAGTCTAGAACTGCGCCGATGAATTCTATTCTCTGGGTAGGTTCTAGAGTGGATTTGTCCTTGTTGAGTAGGATGCCCAACTCGTTGAATGTGTGCACTATTCTGTGGACGTGAGCTTGAACTTGCTCCTTGGTGCGACCGCGCACCAGCCAGTCGTCTAGGTACGGGAACACCTGTATCCCTTGCCGACGAAGGTACGCTGCCACGACAGCCATACCTTTCGTGAACACCCTTGGGGCCGAGGATAGGCCGAAGGGAAGGACTGTAAATTGGTAGTGCACCGTGTTTACCACGAATCGCAGGAAGCGTCTGTGAGGTGGGTAAATTGAGATGTGAAAGTATGCGTCTTTCATGTCGAGGGCGGCGAACCAGTCTCCAGGATCGAGGGAAGGGATAATGGCCCCCAAAGAGACCATGCGGAACTTCAACTTTATTACGAATTTGTTGAGTCCGCGCAAGTCCAAGATGGGTCGCAGACCTCCTTTGGACTTGGGGATCAGGAAGTAACGGGAATAAAATCCCCTGTCCTTTAACTCTATCGGAACCTCCTCTATGGCCCCCATGGCCAGGAGCGTAGAAACCTCCTGTATAAGAAGTTGCTCGTGAGAAGGGTCCCTGAAGAGGGACGGGGAAGGGGGGGAGGAGGGGGGGATGGAAGAAAACTGGATAGCGTATCCCCTCTCCACCGTGCGGAGGACCCAACGGTCCGAAGTTATAAGGGACCAAGCACGGTGGAAGTGGGAGAGGCGATCCCGAAAGGAGGGAGCTGGATCCTGGGGGATGACTGAGGCGCCGTCCTCGACCGCACCTTCAAAAGTTCTGTCTAGGACCTGAAGGTGGTCTTGGTGGCCCTTGGTTCTGACCGGGTTGAGGGCCAGCCCATCTTCTCCTACCACCTCGCCCTCGCCTTCTGGCAGGGTCCTGTCTCTGACGAGGTGGAGGGGGATAAAAACGTTGAGGCTGGGGCCTAAATGGTCTGCGCTGGGGACCCGCAACATGCATCCCCAAGGAGCGCATGATTGTCCTGGAGTCTTTGAGGCTCTGCAATCGAGAGTCCGTCTTCTCCGAGAACAACCCCTGTCCTTCAAAGGGCAAATCCTGTAGGGTCTGCTGTAATTCAGGGGGCAAACCCGAAACTTGGAGCCAGGAGGTCCTGCGCATAGCGATACCTGCGGCCAGGGTTCTTGCGGCCGAGTCCGCTATGTCCAGGGAGGCCTGTAAGGAGGTCCGAGCCACCTTCTTACCCTCCTCAACCATGGCTCCAAACTCTTCCCTGGACTCTTGGGGAATCAACTCCTTAAACTTCCCCATAGAGTTCCAGGAGTTGAAATTGTAGCGGCTCAGTAGCGCCTGTTGATTCGCCGCTCTAAGTTGTAGCCCTCCGGCTGAGTAAACCTTACGGCCAAACAGATCAAGCCGCTTAGCCTCTTTTGATTTTGGCGCTGCAGCCTGCTGGCCGTGGCGCTCTCGTGCATTCACTGATTCCACCACCAGTGAACACGGTTGGGGGTGGGTGTACAAGTACCCATAGTCCTTAGATGGGACAAAGTATTTCCTTTCCACCCCTCTCGCTGTGGGTGGAATGGAGGCAGGAGTTTGCCATATCGTATCCGCATTCGTTTGGATCGTGCGGATCAAGGGTAACGCCACCCTCGATGGGGCATCCGATCCAAGGATATTCACGATCGGGTCGTGCACCTCCACTATCTCCTCCGCCTGCAGGTCCATATTACGGGCCATCCTACGCAGAAGATCCTGGTGAGCCCGAAGATCTATCGGAGGGGGACCCGTGCATGAAGTGCCTGCCACTGCCTCGTCCGGAGAGGAGGAGGAGGATGCCTCCGGTGGTACTGGATCCAAGGGGGGGTCCCGGTCCCCCTGCTCTTGGGTCGGAGCGTCACCTGCACTTGGGTCCATGGTGTCGGGTGGTGTAGACACAGAAGCCTCCACGCCTCCAGGCGGAGGCCGAGAGATGGTGGATTCTGGGGCCCTTCTGACCGAGTGACCCGAGCGAGAGGTCGATGGTAATGAAGCCCCTTGCTCCTGGTGGTACGCCCACGGGGTCCAAAACGACCAGTGAGATGGTCCATGAGAGTGGTCCTCTGCCCTCTCCTGCCAATGGCCCAAGTCTCGTTCCTCGGCCTGCCCCTGAGGGGGGTATGCCGATCTCGACAGGTCCTCCGAGGAGCGAGACACCGATCTTGACGGCCATGGCGGTGCCGCGAAAGATGAAACGATCCCCGTGGTCTGCGGTGCCGCACGGTGCCGGTCCGGAGATGATCTATCTCTGTGCGGTGCCGGCGATCGGTGCCGGGACCGCGACCGGTGCCGATGACCTCGTCGGTGCCGGGAGTCAGATCTGGACCTCGACGAGGACCTAGAGTATGCTCGGTGCCGGGAGCGGCCCCTCGACGTCGAGCGTCGACCGTAGCGGTGCCGAGAACTACGTCTCGACGTTGACCGGTGCCGACGATCATATCGGTGCCGAGACGTAGAGCGGTGCCGCGAAGAAGATCTTGGCCGCGAGTACGACCGGTGCCGAGACGATATTCGGTGCCGGGACTGCGAGCGGCGTGGGGACCTGCTTCGGGACCTGGATCGGCGCCGAGGTTCCAGCCCTTGTGATGGAGGGTGCATCAAGGCAGGTTTCCCTCTTGACTGTACCGGGCGAGTCAACGGTGCAGTCGGTGCCGGTGGTTGAGGCGGTGCGGGCTCCGTGAGAGCTATTAAGTCTCTCGCCGCCGCGAAGGTCTCTGGAGTCGACGGGAGACACTGTATCACCGCCGGCCTCGGTGGAGACGCTATTTGCACCGGACTCGACGGCCTCGGCGCCGGAGTCGACGGTGCTGGAGGCGCTTGCTTCCGTTGCTCCACCGGCGGACGCGGCTCTACCCCCGGCACTGGGGGAGCCGGCGTCTTCGGCACGGATGTCCCCGTCTTATGGGCTTTTTTATGCCCTGGGGATAATGACCGGCGCCGAGGCACTTGCTGCGCTTGCGGTGCCGACGAGGTCCGGTGCCGGGGAGGCTTGTCTGACGCCACTCGCGTGGTCATCATAGCCGGTGCCGCCGGGGCACTGCGCACCGAGGTGCTAGGTGCCGGAGTCTGGCCCGTAGAAGGAGTGTCCGGGCTGAGTGCCGCCTCCATTAGGAGTTGCCTGAGCCGAAAGTCCCGCTCCTTCTTGGTTCTTGGTTTGAAGGCCTTACAGATCTTGCATTTATCTGTTTGGTGGGACTCTCCCAGGCACTTCAAACAGGAGTCGTGCGGGTCGCTCGTGGGCATAGGCTTAGCGCAGGAGGCGCACTGCTTGAAGCCGGGAGCGTTGGGCATGAGCCCGGGCCCGCGGCCGGGGGAGAAAGGGGGAGACGACCCCCTTAACCCCCTGAACTACAATAACAACTATAACAACTTTTTAACTATAAACACTAGAACTACAACTATAACTATAACTTCGAATGACTAAGTAAGCTAGGGAGAGTGGAGGACAGCTATGCCGCGCTCCACAGTTCCAACGACCGTCAGGGGCGGTAAGAAGGAACTGAGGGGGCGCCGGGTCGGCTGGGGTATATATTCAGCGCCATGAAGGCGCCACTCTAGGGGGCTCCACAGCCGACCCGCCGGTGTTGCTAGGGTAAAAATCTTCCGACGATCGTGCACGCGGCGCGCGCACACCTAATGGAATGGATATGAGCAAGCACTCGAAGAAGAATCCTTGTTTTTACTTTGGTCTTGATCATTTTTAGGCTTCAATGGGAGACGAAGGGTACTGACTAGTAACTGAGGCATTTAATTTATATACTCGAGGAGGAGTGAAGCAGGTGAGCTGTGTGACTTATATATGGAAAGTTGGTTGTTGGTGTTGATTTAACAAAGATGAACCATTGGTCTAATGTGAATTTACATGTATAGCAAAGGTGATAGCTCTGGTGTGTATGCAATGCATATTAAAGGTATTGCTTACACTGACTAGCTGCTTTGCTTTATTTATCAGTTTACTAGTATGACATTCACTTGGGGAAACAATTAGATGAAGACCCACATAACAATGGAGATAATATTTCCTTCTAAAATCTTCCTGAAACACAAAATCTATTTGAGAAAGATTGGGATTCTTATCTTTAGATTACATTTGATCAAACTCCAACCAAACCAAAAATCCAAAATTCTACTTTTATGATGCGACTCTCCCTGAAATTTTAAATTCATACATATTGTGTTATTTCTGGGTCAGTGTTGAGCCCTGAAGATCCCCTGTGTTTGTTGGGAACTCATCCCAATGAGCACAGGGCTTTGGAGAGGGACGATGTTTAAAACCATTGATTAACAATCAACAACAAACAAACAAACAAAAAAAGTTGTATCCTTTTAAAGAAAAGCAAAATAAACACAAAGTGGGGGAAAAAATACTGGAGAAACCAAACTTCTTGTCAGATGCACCAGTTAGAAAGTGTGTTTGGCAAAGCATTTGGTTTGATCACAGAGACATTTGTTCTTTACTCATACAAGTAGTACATCCTCTAACTTGCCTCTCTGCCCATTCTGGCAATTTACTAAGCATAAGTTTCATGTGTGTTGGCTTGAGATACTCAGAGCTGTATAGGGGTAGCATTAGCTCACCATCTTCATGGAGCAAAGAACTAAAACAATGCCATCCAGCAGATGCTTCCCCCCCTCTGGAATCCAAGACCAAAACTGGGGGGAAAAGGTTTGGGGAGGAATCCCACCCCTAATAGGTCATACTTAGGGATGGTGGAGGTATTACCTAGATATCAAGACAAAATGGGGCGCTGGAGGTCAAGACAAAGTTCCAGCAAATGTCTCAAGAGTAGAAGCTGTTGGAACCTACTTAAGCGAAGCATTCCTTGGCCACTGTGTTGGTCTTCCAACCATTGTCCTTCATAAATGGATCCATCCTTGTAGTACATTCTGCCCCAGCCGCTTCTTTTCCCGCCACTCCATTCCCCTTCATAATATTCCATGTCCGAGTAAAACTTAATTCCATAGCCCTAAAATTAAAAGGTTACAGTTCTCAGTTTAACAGTCTCTGCATTAAAAACAAGTGTCTGGACTCCTGGGTTCTTTTCTCTGGTCTGCCACTAACTTGCTCATTATTATTTGTATACATTACTAATGGCATCCAGACTCAGAAGCTATTCAAAACAGTGTAAATATGTTATATTTTTATAAGAAAAGAGTAAAAGCACAAACCCATGTATGGAAGGAGAGTCTCCAAAACAAATGCAGGTTTGGCCAAGTCTAATGCATTGTCATTTTCGAAATGCAGAAATCAGCGCAGGAAATAACCTAGTCCTGACTGCGAGGGCCTTTGAACAATGCAGGATCAATCCCTATAACCTGTGTTTCAAGGAAATAAAGGACAACTGTCAGGGACAAAGGATTTTTAAGGGACTCCACCTGACAATTCCTGTTACAAAATCTTACACAGGACAAAATCATAAATGTATATCATAGTGTATGATCAAATTGGGTCTTACTGGTATACAGACTTGGGCACCAAATAAGGGATGTCCTTTAAAATGGGGATTCTATGGCCCCTCAAGACCTCTTGTACCTTTCCTAGTCCCAAGCAATGGACCACTGGCTCTTGGATCTCTACTAGATACTAAAGATCCAGGGAAAAGTCTCACTGTCAGGACTTTTACCATTTCATTCCTTTTTTCAGTTTTATGTCCTCTCTCCATACTCCAATAGCCTTAGGAGTCTCTGCAGAGCCCATTATCCTATGTATATGCCAATTTGCAGATACACATATGGTTCCATAACTAATCTTTTTGTCAAATAGCCACATAAATCCACAAAATGGTTCCTTCTTTTGCTCCTGAGCTTCTCTGCCCACCAATTTGTCTCCTGCCACCTTCTTTGTTCTGTGGTCCCACGGGGATGGGGTAATAATAATAATAATTAATGGAGATATCCCATCTCCTAGAACTGGAAGGGACCTTGAAAGGTCATCGAGTCCAGCCCCCTGCCTTCATTTGCAGGACCAAGTACTTATTTTGCCCCCGTTCCCCAAGTGGCCCCCTCAAGGCTTGAACTTACAACCCTAGGTTTAGGAGGCCAATGCTCAAACCACTGAGCTATCCTGTGTATAAGCTTCAGTGAGATTCCTGTGCCTCTCCTGCACTGCTATACATAACAGGATAAAGCCAATGAGATATTAGCAGGGCCAAGAGCAAACACTCGTTTTCCTGGATCTTCTCTCAGGGCTTATCTATATAGGGAAACTCAGGGAAGTTAAGACTAATTAACTAATGATGTGATATTAACATGCATTAAACCCCTCTGCGGATGCGCTCATTCAGGAGTGAAGTAGCTTTAGTTCACTTCATCTTAATCCCCTAAAATAAAGCAAACTAACTCCACTTTACATCTGATTGAGGAACGCCCACAAGTGTCTTAAATTAACTACTGGTGTGAAGTTATCTTGACTGTCCCTATGTAGTCAAGCCTTCAATTTTGAGGTGGTGTGGGATCCTCCACTTGGCATCATGAATGGGAGAAATGGAACAGTAAGTTCCTCCTCTCCTGCAGTCCAACTGCCTTTCTTTCCTTTGTGTTTTATTAATACTACATAAAATCCAAAAATAAAAAGGATAAAACAACAACAAAAGCAGAAGCATTTCCACTCTTCAGAAAGGAGACCATTAATTGGAGAAAACTAGAAAATCTTGGAGAACCAGAATTTGACTGTTCCATTCTAGCCCTCCCAATTAATAACACATTATCTTGTAAGCTGCCACCTCAGAAAACACCTACAGTAACTACTACACAACAGTTTGAGGAGAAAACAACCTAACAAAGACTGCAGCACAGAAACAGAAAACTCAGTTCCACTTTAGCTCAGAGCAGAGAATCTGCACTGTTCCCTGATTTTTTACCCATCCTAAAAAATCATAAAAACATGAAATTCTCCTCAAAAGCTTTTGTGCTTCCTTCTTTTATTTTTTAAAGATTTAATAATGAATTTGGCACTGTCAAAAGTTGTTGTATTGATAGCCATGGAGAGGGAAGTATTCTGTTTATCCATACAACAGGTACATCAATCCAAGCTTCATCCATGCTGCCCCCTGCCATGTGTTTCAATCTTGTCATGAAGGGTCTACTTTTTGCGGTGATGCAGTCTCGATAACCTGTTCAGTCCTTAGTGTTGCTTCTGAAGTTGACAATCAATTGGTGCCAGTGGTGGGTTGTGGTTAATGGACTCCTTGATTAAGATCACAAATTTTATTTTACACAGGAAACAATGTGTTCACCTGTTATGAAAAGCCAAAAAGCAGTCTCAAGAGGCATGCCCTACTTTGGGGATTACTATCAGTCAGAAACATTTACATGATATTGATGAGTTTCCCCAGAGGAATAAAGTATCTTATCTCAGTAGAAAAATAAAATCAGTTCTTGAAAGAATTTTTTTTTCTGAATATTAATTTTATTGAGCTTCAAGAATGCAAATGGGAAGCTTTTATATAAGTAAAGGAATAGCAGCATCAGGATGTCATTACAAATCACTCACTGAAGGTCAACCACTCAAAATATATTTTCAAAGAATGAGAAATGAGGCCTCCCTCAAGAGTCTAGAGCCATGGAAGTGCCTGCCATTTAGATATATAAGACAGTTAATTTATTTTAAGATCATATACAAAGAATAACAGGAAGTTTTCACTAGCAGACCAGGAAATATTTCTCAAAAAGATTCTGCATATAAGAAGGTTGCAATTATTATTACAAAGGTGGTTTTCCTGTTATGAAGAGTGACCCTCTTTGAAACACTGACCTTTTTGGGTAGTCTCTTGGTTTCCAAAAGGACCCGTGTTATAGTTCTAATATACTCTATCGACCCTTAAAGAAGCTATTTTAAGAAGCTGCGCCTTCTTGCAACACTTTCAATACATGTTTTTTTAACAAGTTTCCTCTGACCAATTCAAATATAGTAGAAACTAGATGGACGTGTTGAGGGATACAGACCTTTTTGTCTCTCTGCTTCTAGTTTTGAATGTGACCCAGGTTTGTAGTCATGATATGACAGCTATTTGGTTATATATTATTTCACTCCAGCTGTCAATGGACAGGTGCCCACATTTAAAAGATGACCACTACAACTACTCCTCTTTGCTGGGAATTTCAATAGAGACCAAGGATCCAATGACCTTGAAAACTGAATTGTCTATAGGGCAGAGACGTATTGAAAGGCCACTGTAGGCAATCAGGTAACTGCTATTGCCCCGGTGAGCCTTTTCTATGGAGAAAGGATTTTAGTCTCCAGGGCTGTCAATTTTTCAACAGAACAAAATTAAATTTAAAATGTAAACAAAATTCAAACCCAGAGGAGAGCTTAATCTTGTTCCTTCTCCCAGCAATCACAGAATATTATATGTCCACTGCAAGCTTTGAGATTAAATCTTCTGTGGTATCTAATAGAAAAAATAAACAAAGCACTGAAGCATTTTGTTTTGGAAACCAAAAGCATACACAGAATTGCAAGAACATTGGGAGCTAAGGGGAGAGGGAAGGTCATACTTTCAGCCATCCACCTTGGCAGGCCAAGAAAGCTCTAAATAATAACAGCCTCACTATGCTTTCATAGGTCTCACATGCATTCTTTCCTGAAAGTCTCTTCATACCTTCAGTTTAGCCTCACATTACAGATGTAATTTTAAAATCAACATTTTAAGCTTTGTTGTTTGTTTTATTTTGTTTCCAAATCTCCCCCATGATTTTGGACTAATTTCAAAACATGAGATCATCTCCTGCCACTTGCTTAAATCTTGAGAGGTAATTTCAAGTAAAAGACTTGAAACAAAGATCGCTTACACATTTTTTGTCATTTTTCCACCAGCCTGAATACACTTTCTTGTATTCTTTAGTTACAGGGTCAGGAATGCTGTATGTTCCATATCCATCCCGTTTTCCAAACTTCCAGTCACCATTATATATTGCGCCTGTACTTTTCCAGGTCTGTGTACCTTTACCTGTTGTAACAAAGTACAGGGGCTACAGTAAGACATAAAATAGTATATGGTTGTTGTTATTATAAGCATTTATAAAGTATCTGGGCACCTTTACAAGGCTAAATAGGAGTCATTAACTATGTAACAGGAAAGACAGAATACCATGTTTCTCTCTGCGCACAGCTTTTAATTTAAGTGGTCAATCAGGAACAAAAGATTTTATAGTTTGATCAATCTAGAATATGAGAAGGCACAGGTAAATATATGTGCTTGCAGCTCTTTCTAAATGAGGCTAGATTCATGCTTGTGCTTCAGACAGTCAGATGCACTATTGATCTCTATCAGAGACTTCCTAGGCGACTTTGGGTGAGTCACTTAATCTCCCTGTGTCTCAGTTCACTATCTGTAAACTATGAATAATACTACTTCTTTGCTCCGATCCTTTGTATGTCAATAACATCTACATTTTCATACTTGCCAACAGTCCTGTTTTGGGGCAATACTCCCAGATTTTGCTCCATCTTTTCCCAAAGTAACTCAGACTGAACAATAATTTTTAATTTTGCTGTAGTTCTCACTCTGGCCATTACAGTGAGGTTGGAAGGCCAGGTCTGCTCTTCTCTTCTTGTTTTATTCTTCACTGCTCTCCCTGCTGGAATTAATAAGCCAGGAAGCAGCTAGCAGCATGGGAGAGAACAGGTGATGGGGAACCATGGAAGAAACCAAAGACTGGTCAATTAAGAGTGTGGCGATGCCACACTGGGAGAGAAGAGACAGGGAGTGCCTGGAAAAGAGGGCCTCAGAAAGAAGACAGAAAGGGGACATGCCCCATAGAGTCCAAATGTCAATAACACCAGAGAGGATTTGCAGCACTCTAGGCTTGCCCAAGTAGATGGTGAGAGGTAAAGGCCTGCTTAGGGCAGGGGAGTGGGAGGGTTGTGGGGCCTGGTGGGAGTCTCCATAGGTTTGGATAAGTGCCTCCATGTTCCTCTATGCTCTGATACTTTGGGGTTCTTCCCACCCTTGGGTTTATCTTGTATATTTATACTGACTTGGTTTGCTGTGATGTACAAGCAACATCAGTAAAAATTAAAAACTTTCCTAGTCCCATCACTGCAAAATATAAAACCTGCCCCATTAAGGTGCTGCCTCCATAAGAAGCATGGGAGAACAGGAGAGCTGGGTGAATATAAATTATAGGAGGCATTTAACCATTGTTTTCTATTTGCAAACTGTTCACAAACTAACCCTGATTTCTGCAACTCTACCCTTAACCAGTCACCCAATAGTTTGGATGCACACTTTTCAATCCATCTTTTCTTCCCAAAGATTTGCTTTGAGTGTGATTGTTTCTCTAAATTACATGTTGTTGTTTCTGCATGACTGAGACATTTTAAATAGGTGAATAACAATCAGGGGTGCTCACAGAGCCCCTGCCAAAGAGAGGAGAATGTAGGACACCCTCAAAGGAGGAAATAATGGGGGGCATGCAGAGCCATGGAGGACTTAAGGGGAAGTAGGAATGGGCATGCACACAGAACTGCTGGCATGGGGGTGGAGAATGGGAAACTTTGGCATGGGATGTGTGGTGGATGAGGCACACAGAACTCCTTGCAGAAGGGGGACTGAAGGGAGTTGCAGGGAGTCCCTTGACAATGAGGGGAATGGGAGGGTGACACACAGTGAGCTTGTAGAGGGAATGGAGGAATGCAAAGAGCCTCTGGTGTGTGCTATGGACTTGCCATACACAAGCTATGAAGCGTACGACCTGCTGCTAATACACAGGGCTGCCGAGAGTGGGTTCGGGCCCCGGTGAAAAAAAGATTTTTCGGGCCCCCCAGCAAGGGCGGACTGGCTAAACAGGGCTGACAAGAGTGGGGGGAAGCCAGGCACCGGGCCCCCTTGCGGACTCCAGTAATCTGTACCGGCTTCCCCCTACTCGTCGGCCCTGCTAATACACATTTATAATTTATTCCTCTATCTGCATAAGCCTCAAACCCCAGCCCTGGCCAGTGCACAGGTATGGAAGTATCACATGCCTTAAGGGATACAAGTTCAGGTCCTGAGCACTGCAGTCTGGCAGGGGTGAGAATGCTGAGGATGAACTTGTGACTATTGAACAATTCTTCCTATGTCCAAAATCTCTGGATTGTTTTGTATTTTTTGAGCAAAGGGTCACTGTATATTTAAGACTGCACATGAGCTTTCATTATAACTCTATTTTGCCACTGCACCACCAAAATCACCAAACAAAGTAACATTGGCCTCAAAATCCATTGGTAAGTAAGGGCAGGGATGACTCTAGCTTTTTTGCTGCCCCAAGCACGGCAGGCAGGCAGCCTTCGGCATGCCTGCGGGAGGTCCTGGTCCCGCGGCTTTCAGGTGCATATAACTGACTAAAGCAATAGTCTGTATTTTCAAAGTAATGTTTTGCTATGAATGTGCACAGCAACATTTGTTTGACTTGCAGTTATTATTCAAACCAGAACATGCATATTTTTATTTAACATGAAAATGTGCTTGAGCAAAATTTTAGAAATCTGCATTAAGTTTATTATATATATATATAGCACCATATATACAGAGATTGTGCTTTAGAAACAGATTAAAATTAGTCAAAAGTCTCTGCCCCTTAGAATATATAAAGAACATATAAATATATAATGCACCTTCTAGTAAGCAATATTCTTACCATGCTTCAAATTGTCCAACCATTCTCCAGTATAGTGATCCCTATTGACAGCATAAATTGTATGTCTTAATCCACATTTCTGTGCTTTCCTGTCCCATTCAGTCCAGAGAGGCTCTACGATCCTAGGATATTTTACAATGGGCATATTGTTCTTAGCTGGAAATGAAAACACAAAGTTGTCAGAAATGCAACTAGAGAGACATTACCAAGGTGGGTACAGGAAGAACATTCCATCTATAAGCTGCATTTTATCATACAAATATTTCAGTAGCATGACTTTAACATCTGACTTTTAAAAAGGTAAACTAAACTAAAATCAAAACAAACAGAAATAAGAAACTTAAAAAATACCTAAGCATAAAATAGTAGCAACTGAAAATAAAGGATTATAGTGTAAAGTATTAGGGACCATTAATAATATAGGTTGAAATAGAACACATTTTCAATGTGCAATATTCTCTTTCTGCATGCAGGAAGTCTTCAGCAAGTATTGCAAATGTCAACCAAATTTTCTAAGGAACCACTGCAATCGTTGCTTTATTGGGGGGATTTATAGAGGGGGCAATTATTTAAATACAGCATGTAAAATACTAAAAGATATCTGAACAGACAATGGTCTAGATCCTCAAATTATGTAAACCATCATAGCTCAGTTGAAGTCAAGGGAGCTGTGACATTTTACTCTACCTGAGGATCTGATACAACTAATTTACTGTGTCTGTGCTGTTAAAAATGAATATAATGGCATAGGAACATTACAGGTTGAAAGTGATAGAAACTCAAGTAAAATTTTTTGCTAGAAGTTTGTGGGACAAGTCCTGGCTCCCATTCCAGTCCCTTTAAGATGCTCTAATAGCATGCAAGAGACAGAAATGAGCTACAGCAGCCTTGGTGAGAGTTCTTTTGTCCCTGCACAGCTCTCTTGCAGCTCAGAGTGTAGGGATGCAAGGGGGAATGATGCAACACTTAGCACTATGAAAGCAGGGTTGACATAAATTAGAGCAACCCCTAAGACTGTTCTTACTTACACAAGGGCCATACTGTCCCCTGATCCCAGCAACCCAGAATTGGGGTAAGAGGGCACAAAGGAGGTCTTCTTCTATGATTTGCTTCTTGTGCAGGACACAGAAATTCACTGAATAATCACACAGAAATCTGTGATTATTCATCTGAAGTGTTGAATCAGCCCCACACACTCCCTCCCCAATTGCCTCCATCTCCTCCCCTGCAGCCCCAACAAAAGTTCTAATGAGTGTGGAATGCTCTGAGAAGCCGCCATCAATCCAGCAGGGTATTTGCAGGTGGTTTCCATTCCCTTTGCCTGAGCTGAGTAGAGTATTGATTGTGGTCCCTTGACCTTTTAAAAAATTGTTTGTGCTGCATGCTGAGAAGGGTGGATGGCACTGAGATAGATACTTATAAATCAAAATATGTAATAAGTTAATAGCTGGTGTAATTATTCTTTATTTATAAATACAGAAGATATAGAAAAAGTCCTACTTTGGGATATAGAAAACAAGTCAATAATTTTCAATAATCTAAAAGACAAAAATAAGTGAGAAGACATTTGTTATAGGACTCAAAGGCAGTTTTGCCAGCTGTCATGAGTATATCATGAGCTTCTCAATATCTTTTTTTTCAAGCCACACCTGCTAGAATCAGATGACTATGTGAGACTCTCAGCTTGTATTAAGAGTAAGTTAAGGAGATTTACCCAAACGTGAAAGTGGACACCAGTTTATTTGGAAAACAATAACTCTGATGAGCTATAAACGGTTCAGTTTGATGAACAGGAAAGCTGGACAGAAACTGTTTGTTTAGATGATTCTTAGAATTAAAGAATCAGACTGGAAAAGGGGATACTGCATTGATTCATAGACAGTCCGTTCACAAATCATCAGTATGGAATGATGGACAGGTCAACCAGTCAGCCAGTTTGAGCCCCAGCTCAGCCGACTGCTATCCTGCCCCACTGTTCATTGTTTAATACAGTCCTGCTTATTCAAAACCAGAAATGCTGAGAAATACCTAAAGATGATAACCAATAAAAGTATATAACATGAGAGGCTGCAAAACGAAAAGACAATCTTGTTTTGGACGAAATGTTCATGGTTTTTGCCCGCTGAGTTCCCTCTTCTGCCCCAATCAGTTTGGATTAAATAATAGTTTGGGTGGGGTTTTTTTTTAAGTTCTCCCCTCTGGCACTTTCCAATCACTGCTCTCAGTAAAGAAGGAGGTCTGGCCATCTGCCGCTGCAGACATCCATAAGCCATGAGGCAACAGGTGAAGGAAGAGATAGAGGTCTGACAGTGGAAGATACCAAAGATCAAGACTGCGGGAACAATTTTTATAGTGGGGGTGCTGATATTGGAAACCATGCATTTGGTGTTTGTTTTTACTACTTCAAGACAGGGGGTGCAGCAGTACCCCTAGTTCCAGCACTACTGCCAAAGATAGCCAATTGTGAGAGTAAAAGTGAGGATCCCAAAGTGGAAGGAAAGAGAGAGGTGTTTAGGCTATTTCTGAGTGAAGAGGGGAAAGCTAGAAGTTATACCTTTTAAAAAGTAAAGTTGAGTTAGCTGTTTATATTTCTCTTTCACTAATGGGCTAAGAAAAAACAGTGGACTTGGCTGATTCAAAAGCCATTTTGGGGGATTTAATTTTTAAAAGCACCTTTGTGTTTGATGTTGATTGTTCCTCACAAGAAGACAGCAGACTATGCTATTTGTGGTGATGTATTTCATTGTTTTTCCTTGCCTTTGGAGGTCTCTGAGCAGTTGGATTTATTTTAAGGTAAAACAAATGCTTCTGTTGCCAGTGTTGTAATAATTGGAGTCTAGCAAGCCTACCCTGATTATGAGCGCCATTGTTGGAAAGTAGGTGAAAGTTCATAAAATGTTACAATAACCAATAACAATGAATGTTGATAGAAAGTTTATGAAAAGGAGACAGAGATGCTGGATTGGACTAAACACAAACACTTTGGAGCAAGGAAATAGAAGGATAAAAGCAGATTTTCTACATTGCATAATAATATTTATTATATATACAGTTCATAATGTAAGTCCCCCCACTCCACCTCATCAAGAACAATCTTCTTGTCTTAACTGCCAAAACCCTTCACAATTTAGCTGCTCCTTTGTGATCCATCATATTATCTTAACATGACGTTGACCACACCTTCGCTCCAATAAAGCCAGTCTCAAATGCCCATTTGTTCACTTCACAAACCAGTATCTATGTATTTCCTCCCATGCTGCCTCTTACATATTGAGAAAATCTCCTTATTAAAATGTTCACTTATTACATTATCATCCTTCAAATCCCTACTTAAAAGCCACCACTTCTGTGAAGCCTGCACAAAACCTGCTATTTGACAGTGACTAAGCAAGTGGGAAAATTGTGATTACTGTGATTGATGCTGCTGGTGTTGGCTTAATACCTCTGTGAATTGTACACCCAAGTCTATCCTCATACATGGTATTATTGTTGCCTTGTCTTCCTCCATCCTGCTTGCTTGTCCCACCCACCTGTTAACATCTTGTTTCCAAACTGTAGGCTCTTTGGGACAGTAACTATCATTTACTATGCATTTGTACAGTGCCTAGCACAATGGAGCCCCAACCTGGTCAAGGTCTCTAGGTGCTACCATAATACAAATAAATAATAATAACAAATCCCTACCTCAGCCCTTCTATTCTGTCTGTGTGAATAGGCAGAGTAGTGAAATATACAAAGATATCACTTTCTTAGATACTTCAGGGAGCAGGATTCCTGTATATTTCAGTACCCAGTCCACAATCAGCCTTAACAGTGTCTCTTTAACCACACTTACTACACAGGTAACTATGATCTATGTTGTTATGCACAGACATAATTAGGTTCTGATGACATCATGGTAACCATGTAAAAGAAGCTAAATTGGGTTGTGATTTCATCAAAACCCTGAGATGTGTGTTTATAGGCTTACTCAGTTTTCCTTTACTGTATTGTGAATATTTAAAAAGAACAGGAGTACTTGTGGCACCTTAGAGACTAACACATTTATTTGAGCATAAGCTTTCGTGGGCTACAGCCCACTTCTTCGGATGCATCCTTAGTCTCTAAGGTGCCACAAGTACTCCTGTTCTTTTTGCAGATACAGACTAACGCGGCTGCTACTCTGAAACCTGAATATTTAAAGTTATCACAAGATGACTCTAGCCCAGAATGTTCCCCTGTTTCTGCATGGAATATAGGAGCTAAATGGAATAATTGCAAAGGCATCAGCACAGAAACCTGTGGAAGCCAGCATAACAGTGCTGTGCAGCAGCAGACCCTATTTGTGTGAGGCATACAAAGGAGCCTTTGCCTGTGAGCTGTGCTGAGGCTTAGTGCACGGGAGGAGAAGGTGGGGTAATGGTTGGCAGAATGTCTGTTGATTTACATGCCAAAGCATATGGAGAAAAAGGGGGAAAAGTGCCTAAGGTAGGGACTTGAAATGCTACAGTGGCACCCCTGCAGTGCTTCAGTGTAGACACTCCCTACGCCGATGGGAAGGATTCTCCCATCAGTATAGATAATCCACCTTCCCAAGAGGCAGTAGCTAGGTCAATGGAAGAATTCTTCCGGCCCTAGCATTGTTTACACTGGGGGTTAGGTCAGCTTACCGACATTGCTCAGGGGTGTTAGTGGAATCCACCCATGAGCAATGTAGTTGGATCAACCTAACTTTTTAATGTAGACCAGCCCTAACACAGACTCCTTCTGTATTACCTGTGTCTGGGCTCACTTCACTGAAAGAGCAGTTCAGCAAGTTAAATTACAGATGTCTATTTGACTGCTCACTGTCTATTGGAGGGGGTCCAGAGAAGAGCAACAAGAATGATTAAAGGTCTTGAGAATATGACCTATGAAGGAAGGCTGAAAGAATTGGGTTTGTTTAGTTTGGAAAGGAGAAGTCTGAGAGGGGACATGATATCAGTTTTCAGATATCTAAAAGGGTGTCATAAGGAGGAGGGAGAAAACTTGTTCACCTTAGCCTCTAAGGATAGAACAAGAAGCAATGGGCTTAACCTGCAGCAAGGGAGGTTTAGGTTGGACATTAGGAAAAAGTTCCTAACTGTCAGGGTGGTTAAACACTGGAATAAACTGCCTAGGGAGGTTGTGGAATCTCCATCTCTGGAGATATTTAAGAGTAGGTTAGATAAATGTCTATCAGGGATGGTTTAGACAGTATTTGGTCCTGCCATGAGGGCAGGGGACTGGACTCGATGACCTCTTGAGGTCCCTTCCAGTCCTTGAATCTATGAATCTATAAGAACCTCACAAACACCAAAGAATTTATCCCCACAATGCCCCTGTGAGATAAGGAAGTATTGTTGTCCCTACTTTCAGGGCCCGTGCAAGGATATTTTGAGCCCTAGGTGAAACTTCCACCTTGCGCTCCCCTTCCCCGCTTCTCTCCCCTCTCCTCCCCCACAACCTCCGAAAACTAGTAAACTTAGCATTATAAACAGCCCAAAAACTAGTAAACTTAGCATTATAAACAGCCTGTCAGAACGCTTTGTAATGTTTATTTTTTACCTTTAAGGCGTTTCAATTGTTTGCCATTGCCTCTGATGGTGTCCCATTCAAAGTCTTACTATTGTGCAAAGCTAAACAATTGAGCTCTGCATTGCATCACCAGGCAGGTTAGGCAGGGTGATAAATCCCCTTGCTCCAAAGGGCCATTATCCCCGGTGACTAATTTCTACTCCAAGTCTGTAAACCAGACTTTTAAGGTAAATACATTATTCCTTCAATATTACCCGTGCACACATGTCACAAAAATTCTCACTCTTGACACGTTATCAGCCTTATGTAGATCCCTTCCACATTCCTCTTTGTGGGTAAGTGCCCTGTAAGACACGTGTGGGGTGCAGTGAGTTTGTCAGGCCTGCGGTGACAGCTGTTTGTGAAGCTCAGGGGGCCCTTTGTCAAGCGGTGCTGATGTCACAGTGAGCTTGGTGTGGCTGACAGTATGGGGCAGGGCACTGAGGCTGGTGGGGCAGGTAACACTCGCTGGGCTGGGGGGCAGTCCGTGCCGGGATGGGGCAGAGGCAGGTACCTGTCTCCTGCGCTCGAGCTGTGCCAGCAGCCTGTTCACCTCAGAGTCTCCCCCGCTTGCCCGGGTGCCACTCCTCCTCTCAAACTCCCTGGCCGCTGCCACCGCGGCTGCCCGGGAGGACGTGGGCAGGGGGTGCCGCCGCGGAGGAGACGCAAGGGGCCTGGCTCGCCTGGGGCCCCACACCTGCCAACCGAGAGCAGCAGGAACCGGGCACCGCGCGGGGGGAGCCGGGCGGCCCGAGCCCAGAGCAGTGGCAGCCTCCGCAGCAGCAGGTGCAGGCGGGGAGCATAGCCTGCCGTGGGGCAGGAGAGGCCGCACTGCTGCTGCTGTTTCCTGCCTACAGCCGTTCTCTCCTACACCTGGGAGCCATAGAACGCGAGCACGGTGAGGAGGGAGCCGGGGGGGGCGCACCTCCCCTCGGGGGCTCCTGAAGCGGATGCATGTGGGCAGCAGCTCCCGTGTGCCCCCCGGCTACCCCCTCACCACATTTGGGCTCTGCGGCTCCCGGGCGTGTGAGCCACCTCCGCCCCTCCCGGAGCAGGCTCAGGGCCCCGCGCCCCGGCGGCGGCGGCTCACATGCCTGGGAGCCACAGAGCCCAAGCGTGGCGAGAGGGGAGCCGGGGGGTGCACGGGTGCTGCCGTCTGTATACATCCACTGCAGGAGCTCCCGGGGGGGGGGGGGGGGCGCGCCAGGCTGCAGCCTGGGCAGGAGAGGTGGGGAGCGCAGCTACTCCCTACTAGCGGCGCCGCCGCCTTTGCAGGGCTGCTGCCCCCTGCGCCGCACCGGCTCCTCCATGGCTGGGGTTTGCCACCCCCGCAAGCCGACGTTCTGGCTCTCCAGTGCCTCTGGAAGGCGGTTCCTCCCTTCTGAGTCAGGCAGGGCCGGTGCTTCCACTAGGCGACCCCAGGCAGTCGCCTAGGGCAGCAGGATTTGGGGGGCGGAATTTTGCCACCCTCGGCAGAAATTCGGCGGCAGGGGGTCCTTCCGCTCCGGATCTTCAGCGGAAATTCGGCAGCAGGTCCGTCACTCACTCCGGCAGACGTGGAGCGGAAGGACTCCCGCCACCGTATGTTCAGAGGAGCGCTGCCACCTAGGGCGGCAAAAACCCTGGCGCCACTCCTGGAGCCAGGGCACCGCTTTTTGGCGCCCCCAATCACTTGGTGCCCTAGGCGACAGCATAGTTGGCCTAGTGGTTGCACTGGCCCTGCCTACTTTGCAAATGGGCAACCGAGGCACAGAGAGAGTAACCAAGTGCATGTTACTGTTCCGTCAGGCACCACCAGATTAGACTCTTAACTGCTAAACATAGTGCTCTGTGAGGCAAAGCATATCCACTCATTGGAGTGAAGGAAAATCATGCACACACAGGAAACACAGTAAGAATCTCTCCCTCACTAAACTCCAAGAACACAAAACTCTAGGATTTCAGCTACTGTTTTCCTTTTCCTCAGAACAAACAGCACAAGTATATTAAATACAACTGCTTATTTTTATACAGTTCTGAGGTTACAATTTTAAATAAAAAACAGAAATGTTAAAGCTAAGATTCTCATGTGAACTTTAATTCGCTGACAATTTACATATTACTAATTAGTCTGTTAAATGTCTCTTTTAAAATACAGCATTTGCAGTGCAGGTGACCTACCAGCTGTATATGAGACAATTATCTTTTGCATTTCAAGTTTTTAACTCCAAATTTGCCATCTTAATGTTGCATTACCATAGGCTTTTGTGTTATAAAAATGCAGTGTTGAGGATGCAAGTTTAAATTAAAAGGTTAGGAAATATAAAACTAATAGCCATAATATACATAGGTTTCACCCTCTCACAAATATCTGGAATGGAACAAAAATGTTGTTTTGCTGCAGTTCTCACTTGTGACCATTAGAGGCTGTTGCTCCCACTAAAATTATTTGCTTTATGGTATGTTATCAAAATTAATGTCTTACACAGTTTTGTATACTCGTTCCAGATGTTACCTTATGTTCTTATATCACATTTTTTCAAGTCTGTAATGACATGCTATTTAATTCATGTGGCTCCATACGGGTCCTAGATTTTCTTTGAATCTGCTTTCAAAGGTTTAAATCAGGAGGAGGACTTGAGCTACTTCATTGTAAACAACTTTTGTAGCCTGACAATCGAGTGTTCTAGAGAACAGTTTGGAAACTATGCTAGACTGTATAAGGGGTATCAATTAAAGTGCACTGTACTTGACATCTTTGTTTAGCTACCCTTTAACACAGAGATAAAGTATATCTTTCTGTTCACTCTCATGTGCATAGTAGAATATTTGAAGCAGGTGAGAATAAATTTTATTGGTGGATGTGGTTAACACTGTGAACTACTTTAAAGTCTGAGAAGACCCTTCAACAAAATTTGTGTTGAGATTTAAATGTAAACATTGAGACAATAGTATACCATATCTTAAAGATTTATTTTAATTGAGTTTTAATTAAGATGACTCAAGTTAGGTCTAATGTTCAGAAACACCTGGTTTCCGAGTGTTTCTCATCTGTTTTTTAAAATAAAGTTTTAATTAATGAAGTTTTATTATTAGTCAGGATAGTTAAGTTACAATTCTTGTTGTTTGGATGCCGTGTATGATGCCTGGGATAACTTTGGATTTCCTACTTGCTTAGTACTTGGGGTGATAGTTGTTGTACTTGACCAATTTGAACTGTTACACAATGTAGTGTTTTTTTGTGTGTTGTAATGACAACTTGTTTTTTGTTTACAGTGTACTCAGATTTATTTATTCATTCAATGATGAACCCTTTAAAAATATCTTCCACTGGGAGTCATATTTTTCAGGACTAAGAAGTAAGTCTCTTGTGTTGTCTCAAAGTTTTGAATTTTCTCATTGCATTTCTGAATCTATGGTGTTTGATCACTGATTATGTTATCACCATTAAAGGATGTCTGTCCTGATCTCTCAATAGAGTTTATGTAGAGTGTCAGAGAGTGAAATGCTGGTCATGATTTGCTCTCCAGGATTAAATGTTATCTTTTGAAAGTAATTTCTTCTTTAAATCAGTCTTCCAGTGTGGGATGCGTTCCCATTTTTATCAAATTAATTTAGTTTTATGGTTATTTTACAAATTTGAACACAAGTAAATTTAATTTAAAAGCCTTTTTTTATCAAAGAATTCACCCAGCTCCAACCATTTGTCTGCCCGATGCCATCTCCCCACCCCCTAAAACTACCAGTGTGGCCTGCAGAGCTGCAGAAGCTGGCTGGAGCCTGAATGTTTGGGATGCTAAGAGCAAGCCTGCTCTTTCTTGAACACTCCAGCTTTGTCCCAAAAATCAACCTGCTGCAATCCCCTCAGAGTAAGCCAACTCATAACCAAAGAGAGAGTGATAGCTGTCTGCTGTCTGTGATGACAAGTTCCAACTACTCTACCCCCTTTTTCCCAGCAAGCTGTAACCCTTTCAGCAATTTGAGGACTGAAGAAAATGAACCATAGAGATTATTTTACTGCTTCAAGTGAACACCCTCAATTAGAGCATCATTCTTTGCAAGGAACCATTTTAAAATAATGCGTATTTATTATGCCAGTTTTGAGTTAATTTCAATATTTACTTTCTTTAAATTCAATGGTACAGGTATTGTATATTTATTGCACTCGAAATCAGAGAATGTACATAAATGTCAGTGGTTTAACTCAACAATTTCATGTGCTCTTGTGAAAAAGATTGTTATGAATTTTGTCTGTTTGTTACACACTTTGGAGGTCTCCACCATCCTCTTGGGGCCCAGTCTTACATTCCTTGCAGCCTGAAATCGCCAGCTGAAGTCAGTGAAGTTTAGGATATGCAAGGAGGTGACATTTTAGGGCCAGATTTTCAAAGCTGGGCACCCAGCATGTGCCCCATGTGCTGAGCTCTTCTGAGAATTCTGGCCTTAGTGTTTAGGAGGCTGAGAGATAATACACCTCTACCCCGATATAATGCTGTCCTCGAGAGCCAAAAAATCTTACCACGTTATAGGTGAAACCGCATTATATCAAACTTGCTTTGATCCGCTGGAGCGCGCAGCCCCCCCCCCCCCCCCCGGAGCACTGCTTTACCGCATTATATCCGAATTCGTGTTATATCGGGTCACGTTATATCGGGGTAGAGGTGTAGTTGTGCCTTCATTCTGATCCCTGCAGCTCTGCTCTAATGAGCAGTGGTTCTGGGCTGGCAGCTAGTAATTAATAGAGGGCAGCACTCAGAGGTGCCCTGCCGCTCAACTGGGTAGCTGCTGCAACTGAGTCCTCAGCAGCAACCAGGCGCTTTTCTGTTCTCCCCTCCCTTCTTACCTATATAACCTATAATCCTGTATAGAAATTTGTGACTATTCTCTGCAGAGTCTACATTGGGGAGCTCGTTTTCTGAGATGAGGTTAACAGTAGGGGGAAATCCTGCTGCTTTTTTGCGCTAACTTCTCCCTGCCGGCCAATGGTCTCTCAACCGCTCAGCTCAGTTTGTATGTAGCTGCTGTAGCAGAGATTTCTGTAGTGGGTCCTGAGCTAGCACTAGCAGCTTCCCACAGGGGCTAGGAGGAATCAGCCATACCCCCACCTGATGCAAAACGATTCCTGGCAAGTTCTGCTGCCCGTTGTCCAGTTCTAGTTCTGAGAGCAGCAAAGCAGGAGGAGGGCGAGCACAGAAGGACATGGAAAAGCCCTCTATGCTAATTACTAGAAACCTTTTTATTGTTAACCCTGTCTTTTTCCTGCTGTGCCAGAGCAATTAAAGGAGAATAACCGGTAACAACGAATCTCTCTGTTCCTAACATAAAGTCATTTCTATCTCCCCTCTTTTAACAGCAAATAAGGGTAGACTAACCTCTTTGTTTTTGCTGCAGAGGCAATCTGGGGAGCTCTGGTGAAATGTAGCGCTAGCAGCGTGAGCTGTGTACAGCCTGTGCACACAACTTTCCCACCCCTGCTGGGGTAGCCATAGCAACTCTGGCAGACTCTTCACAACAGACAAACCCATATTCCAAGTTTAAAGGGTACCTAGGATGCAGTTCATGGCAGGTTGGGAGTCAAATGCAACTGATTACAGCCATTATTGTAACTGTCTAAGGTAAAGTCTTTTTCAAAGTAAAAACTTAGCATCCAACCTGTGTTGGGATATCTGTGTATTTCCATTTATACTTGATCCCTGTACTGTATAAATCAGAAATCTTACTACTAAAGTCAACACTATATATTTTCCTGGTCCTTGGGAATAAAGGAAAACAGGTGGCTTGAGTGGGTAGACGCTATCAGACTATTTCACACTCATAATTTCTTTCATTCCAAAGGGTCCCCAAACCAAAGCCTTTCACAACCCCCAGAGAGTGTCTCCCCCCTGGCTGCTCTACACTGCTTTCCCTGGTGAATTCAAAGGCTGGCAGGCAGGCAGCTCCACAGCATAAGCTCCCTCAGGAGGAGTTTCCAGATGGGAGGAGAAGCAGAGACCCTGCAGATTGGGAATGGTAGAAGGAGGGAAACCTCACAGAACGGGAAAGGTGCCCACTGCTTGGAAGGGGGAAACTCAGGAAGGAGAACATATTGGCTCACTGTGTTTGAATAGTGTCCATCACAATGGGGCATCAGTTTCAGTCGGGGTCCCTAGGTGCAATTGTAATAAAAATAATAATATAATTGTGACAGAGATGGCAATTTCCTGCAATATTCTGGACAAACTTAACTAAATCAAGTTAAATTTTACTGAATTAAATTTACGTATTTTAGTTCATTGTGTTAAAATGCAAATATTTATGTATCATTGTGGAATTTTATGTAAGGCCTCTAAGGAGGAGACCTGACTAATGTAAAACCCTGGGAAGTGTTATAAGCTTTAAAGGACTATCTGAAACAACATGAGCTTTTTAAAGTTAAGTGGATCTCTCTACAGGGAGGTGTATGCAAATATAAACTCTTCCAGGTAAGCAAGAACTCAGCCTTTGAAGCTTTGCACGGAGGAGGGGACTTTTTGTCTGCTCATCTGTTAAATGAGGACAGATCAAAAAGGCCCAAACTGGATAGAAGAGTGACTCACAGATTCATGGGTGTGCTTGTTTCTGAGCTAATAGCTGATATGAACTTATGAGTACAGAAAAACCCGTTGGTGCGATTTGAAAGACTGTTCACTGACCAGAGCCCTTGTTGGAGTTGGAGTGATCTCTGGTAAACATATTAGCATCTGTGTAGGTTCTTTTATTGTTTGTAGTGTGTTTTCTCTGTAATGCCGTTACATTATTTCCTTCAGAATGTCCGTAAGAAAGAGATGTGAGAATAGCATAGCTAAAACAACAATGTAATAGATTAAAAAGTAACATGCAGGATTGACTCACTGACCTAGAACTCAGACTGAAAAATCTTGAAGATAAAGAAATTTAGGCATCCATGTTCAATTGAGCGGGAAGACTAATGAATTCAGAGGGGAACCAATGCGTGTGTGTGTTTTGGTAGAGATCCAGTGTCAGAAGTTCTTTATACAGTTTGGAACATTTCAATTCAATAGATACTTAACTTTCAGGTCACAAATATTCCAATGTTTTTGTTTTTATTCCTATGCTTAAAAATCCTCTCAATAATTTATTAAAGCGTAGATGAAAGTAAAGAGATGAAGAATAGAGTAGAAAGGATTCTATGCATATAAAACCCAGATACCACAATTGTTTAAATGATGCTACACTGCAAGACTCTGTTTGCTTTATTAACACAATGAGTTGGGAGAATTAGGTTTGCACAGTTTTCATACATATAAGTGCTACCTAACTTGTGGTCCTCAGTGCTGTAAGCTGTGGCTTTTGACTCAAAAGTCACTATGTTCACAAAATGTGTTTGATTTTTTTAAATTCCTAATGGGTTCCCTGAGCTGTACTGTGTGGTTTTTAAACTGCAGTGTTTGAATCAGCCTCATCACTCAGGGTGGAGGTTGGGGCATGCTTCCTCCTCAGTTCTTCACACCTCCTCCCCTGAAGCTGCAGAACAAATACTGATATGATCAGGAAGTACTCTGTGTAACTGTGTCCATCCAGCAGAGCATTTGCACTTCCTTTGTGTGAGCTGAGTAGAGTGTTATAGTTTGTTTGGCCTGCAGTCTGAAAAGGAGGAACAGCAGTGAGATAGAGATTTGTATAGGGAAGTCATCTCAGATAGAATAGGAGAGGATGAGGCGGAATCTAAGAATGAAAAACAACACAAATAACACATAAATGGAAAAGCATTTTTTGCTACTGTTGCATCTGTCATGTGCAAGAAATATCCATACCAGAGTGTTATCCTATTCAGTTATCTAGTCAACATTTCCCATGACACACATGGGGAGTGTTGTGGTTACAATATGGTGAAGAATTCCAAATGAGGGTGCTGAAGACTGCTCCATGCCCTTGGACACACTTAACAATGATTTATGACTTAAATGGATGACACCATCTAGGCCTGTAATGCTGTCTCAGATACAGTGGGCTGCTGATTCCACCCCAGTCACTGAATGAGGCAGACATACAAAAGCTGCCCTGGTGAGCTTACAATGATGGTTAAATAATTTTTCTCCATTTGCCATTAAAAGCGCAAATGCTACTAGTGTGGGGAACAACACAGATCCGCCAGGAGCTATACTTTGAAAGGCTGAAGGTTATGGTTGACAAATTCTGCTCCCTGTGGCCGCATGGAACTTTCTACTATAAGGATAAAGATTACTCTGTGCAGGAAACAGTATTTCTTAGGGGGTGATCGCAGACTGTGGAACAAACTCAGAGAAGAACTAAGAACCACCGCAAATCATAACTCCTTCCATTCCATCAGCCTTTTTACCAACTGCATCATATTGTTGACTCATATTCAATTAGTGATCCACTATCATCCCACATCCTTTTCAGCAGTACTATCCCCTAGCCAGTTATTTATAATTTTGTAGGTATACATTTGATTTTTTCCTTTCTAAGTGAAGTACTTTGCACTTGTCTTTATTTGATTTAATTTTCTTGTATTAAGACCAATTATCCAGTTTGTCAAGGTCATTTTGAATTCTAATCCTGTCCTTCAAAGTGCTTGCATCCCCTGCCAGCTTAGTGTCATCTGCAGCTTTTATAAGCATACTCTCCACTGCATTATCCAAGTCATTAATTACAATATTGAACAGTACCAAACCCAGGACTGATCTCTGCAGGAACCCCTCCCAGTTTGATAGTGATCCATAGATAACTCTTTGAGTACCGGAGGGGTAGCCATGTTAGTCTGGATCTGTAAAAAGCAACAAAGATTCCTGTGGCACCTTATAGACTAACAGACGTATTGGAGCATAAGCTTTCATCTGACGAAGTGGGTATTCACCCACAAAAGCTTATGCTCCAATACGTCTGTTAGTCTATAAGGTGCCACAGGACTCTTTGTCGCTCTTTGAGCACAGTTTTTCAATCAGTTGTGCATCCACCTTATAATAATTTAATCTAGATCACATTTCCCTAGTTTGTTTATGAGACTGCTATGTGGGACTATGTCAAAAACCTTACTAAACTCAAGATATATCAGGTCTACTGCTTCTTGCCTATTCACTCGGCCAATAACCCTGTCAAAAAAGGAAATTAGGTTGGTTTGGCAAGATTTGTTCTTGACAAATACATGCTGGCTATTTGTTATAACCCTATGAACCTCCAGGTGCTTACAAACTGATTGTTTAATAATTAGTTCCAGAATCTTTCCAAGTACTGAAGTTAGGGTGACTGATCTATAATTCCTTGGGTCCTCTTTGTTCCTCTTTTTAAAGATAGGTACTATGCTTGCCCTTCTCCAGTCTTCTGGAGAGTTACCCATCCTCCAGGAGGTCTCAAAGATAATTGGTAATGATTCTGAGATTGGTTCAGCTAGTTCCTTAGGTATTCAAGGATGAATTTCATCAGGACCTTCAAACTTGCATACATCTAACGTATTTAAATATTCTTTAATCTGTTCTTTCACTATTTTGGCTTGTATTCCTGCTCCCTTGTTGTTAATATTAATTGTGTTGAGTATCTGGTCACCATTAATCCTTTTGGTAAAGACTGAAGCAAAATAGTCATTAAATACCTCAGCCTTCTTGATATCAGTCATTAGCTCTCCTTCACCACTAAGTAGAGGATCTGTATGTTCCTTCATCTATCTCTTTCTCCTAATGTATTTATAGAGCCTCTTCATATTGCCTTTTATGGCCTCTGCTATGTGTAACTCATTTTGTGCCTTAGCCTTTCTGATTTTGTCCCTACATGCATGTGCTATTCTTTTGTACTTCTCCTTAGCAATTTGTCCATGTTTCCACTTTTTGTAGGATTCCTTTTTGATTTTCAGGTCATTAAAGAGCTCCTGATGAAGCCATATTGGCCTCTTCATATCTTTCCTTCGAATCAGGATACTATGCCCTAGAATGATGCGATAATTCCGTAGGCAATGTAAGGATTATGTGACAGGTGCTACAACCTTGCACAAAAATGCTGAACAGTTCTGTTGTCTGACTCTGGCAGCCAGAATTATATACCTTTTACTTTAAATAGATGAGTTATTTCTGTGTTTTGTAAAGGTTGTGAAAACCCACAAAACTTTGATTGTAATGCAGATAACAGTCAGGACAGTGAAGCATTTAGATACAAAATACTTATTCCCTTGTAAATGTTAATAAATGGGAAGTTTATCCAAGCACTACTTTTATTACAAGATATACTTCAGTCAGAGAGGGGAGCACAAACCCATAATAATTTATTCTGAGGTAAAATTCAGTCAGTAGTTTGAAGTGAAGGACTTTTTCCCCTCAGGTAAATTTTTGGTGGGGGTTGAGAGTTTAAGCCATGAACACTTTGGCTCTGAGGTAAATTTTAGTCAGGTAGTTAGCAAGAGAACCACAATGTTTTGATTTCACACATCAGTGTCAGTCAAGAACTCCACAAAACAACACGAATAGTGTTCTGCAGTATATTTTAGTGAGGGAGACAATTATTTAAACCACAAACAATTTTATTCTGAGGTATATTTTCATCATCAGGGAGTTTTAATGTAGAAACGATGTTATCCTGAGGTAAATGTTAATCAGATCAGAAAATGTAATGCACAAACACCTGTCTGGCTTTTAGAAACTGACTGCTTTCTGAGAATCCACCCCTCTCCTGTCTGTGGAGAGCAAGAAGCTTTAATGGAGCTATGCAGAGCAATAATTGATCCAAACCCAGGTCAAATCCCAACTGCGAATCCAAACTATTGTCCCCTCTCCTGCCTCCCTTCCCTCCCCCCCCAAACAAATGCAGTGGATTGAGACGTTCTAACTCACATTTATTCTATCAACACCACATCAGTACTACATAAATGTTCAGACCCATACATGCTCCTTTTAGAAACACACAATAGACATTCTCTTATTTCAATCTGCGCAGCAGTTCTCTGCTATAAAGTGGACTACTCCTTGAGTCCGCCCTTGCAGAGGGTTTTGGGCCCTTCCTTCTCTCTCCACTATTACCATAATGTATCCTCATATTAACAGATATCTGTGGTGGTCCATTGGAATCACAGTCTCATTTCAACCACTGCCAAATCCTAATACAACCAATGTTCAGTGCAATGAAAGGGTTATTTTTCTCCTGAAAATTTCTTCATCTCCACTGAATTACCCTTGAAATTTCAGCTTTTCTTATCTTTGAAGAGTACCTGATACAGGCCTAAGAGAGACACATTGACTATGAGAGAGACAATGTGGGTGAAGTAATATCTTTTATTGGACCAACTTCTGTTGGTGGGAGAGAGAAGCTTTCGAAGAAACTGTAGAAGGGTTCTGTGTAAGCTTTTTGCTGCAAGACAAGTATGGCTTCTGTGCTTCAGCCACTTGACTGGTAACTTGAGTCCTGAGAGCAAAGAAGTTACTATGAACTTTATTAATCATGCCTTTATTGGATGAGATACATTCACACAGGAATCTCTAAACACCCAAGTCTTATCCCAGCACATGGAGCAGAACTGTACTGTACTGGTATATATTGCTGAGTTTACCAAAAATTAAAAATAAAAATGGAGAAGAGGCACTTAAGCCTAGGACTGGTTTGACATGAGTAATTGTCAAGTAAACACCAAGAAAGCCCAAACAACTTTTATTATGAGGTAAATTGTGTCAAGACAGAGGAAGAATTTAAACAACAAAACACTTTCTCTCAGGTAAATGTTAATTCAGTTGGCAGTTTAACCGACAAACATTTTTTTTCTCAGGTGGTAAATGTTAATGAGGGAGTAGTTTAGCCAAAAAATATTTCTATTCTGAGGTAAAGTTCAGTTAGAGAGAAGAGCTGAAACCCATAACTAACTGATTCTGAAGTAAAGCTTAGTCAGTAGGTTGAGAAGGAGGCCATTTTCCCTCAGATAAATGTTTGCTGGGTGATGGAAACTTAAGCCACAAACCCTTTGATTCTGAGGTAAATTTTAGTCAGGTAGTTAGCAGGGGAACCACAATGCTTTGATATTTTTGATCAGGTATATGTCAGTCTGCAGGCCAGCTAAATAAAAAAAGAAAAACAAAAAAGAAAAACAGTTTTCTGAAGTATATTTTAGTGAGGGAGAAAGCAGTTTAAGCCACAAACAATTTTATTCTGAGGTACATTTTCATCACCAGGGGATTTTTAATCTAGAAGCACTGTTATCTTAAGGTAAATATTAATTAGGGCAGAAAAGATAATGTACAAATACCTGTCTGAGATTTAGAAACTAGCTATTCTTTAAAAAGAACAGGAGTACTTGTGGCACCTTAGAGACTAACAAATTTATTAGAGCATAAGCTTTTGTGGACTACAGCCCACTTCTTTGGATGCATATAGAGTGGAACATATATTGAGGAGACATATATACACACATACAGAGAGCATGAACAGGTGGGAGTTGTCTTACCAACTCTGAGAGGCCAATTAAGTAAGAGAAAAAAACTTTTGAAGTGAAAATCAAGATAGCCCAGTACAGACAGTTTGATAAGAAGTGTGAGAATACTTACAAGGGGAGATAGATTCAAGGTTTGTAATGGCTCAGCCATTCCCAGTCCTTATTCAATCCTGCGTTGATTGTATCTAGTTTGCATATCAATTCCAGCTCAGCAGTCTCTCGTTGGAGTCTGTTTTTGAAGTTTTTCTGTTGTAAGATAGCCACCCGCAGGTCTGACATTGAATGGCCAGACAAGTTAAAGTGTTCTCCCACTGGTTTTTGAGTATTATGATTCCTGATGTCAGATTTGTGTCCATTAATTCTTTTGCGTAGAGACTGTCCGGTTTGGCCAATGTACATGGCAGAGGGGCATTGCTGGCACATGATGGCATATATAACATTGGTAGATGTGCAGGTGAATGAGCCCCTGATGGTATGTGATTAGGTCCTATGATGATGTCACTTGAATAGATATGTGGACAGAGTTGGCATTCTACATTCTACAGGCCATTATCCTCTGATCCCACTGAGGATTACCTAAAGAAACTACACCATCTGCTAAAAAAACTCCCTGACAAAGCACAGGAACAAATCTGTACAGACACAGACAACTTATCTGCTCACATGTTAAAGAAGTAACAGAGGATGTAAAAAGTCAGATATAATAGCGCCATCTGGTGACTCCCCAAATAACATTATATTCTCTGCATCTTCCTTAGTTGAGGGAAGTGCATAATTTCCTGCTTTTGTGTGTGTTTTTTCCTTAAGGCCCTGATCTAGTAAAAGACTGGCTAACAGGCTGACAAATATTTAACAGGGCTCCAAAAATATGACACAGGGCAGAAATCCAAGAATGATACTAAGAGCCTGTTTCTTCTCTTTTTGCACACACAAGTGAATGGCACACAGAGTTAAGTGAATAACAAGCTAGTTTTTAAAAGTTATTGTTTACAGTTGTGTAATAACCACCCGAGACGCATGGCTAGAAAGGGTTAAACATCCTGAAAAATAAATAAGCCACAGAAGATATGTGGGGAGATAATGTTTGTATTTTTGTGTATTTACATATGTATGAGTAGGGTTGACAATGTAATCAACAATCCCTGTCTATGCTGTATTCTGATAATTCAGAGGTCAAAAGAAGAAAGATCCTAGCATTTAAATGAATTGTAAACATGGAATATCTCGGTGTTCATCTCTTTTTGAAATGTACTGTGAATGGTGGAGGAAAAAGCAAATGGCCTTATGTTAATTCGTATAGCTAAGTACTGGTGGTGGACCTCCTTCAAAGTCATCTTAATTACCTTTTGTTCCATGAGGAAATCCCAACTTGTCAAAGAGGACATGAAATTGTATAAAAGATCCTTGGGTCCTGATTCTGTCATCTCAGATCTGCTTAGACTTCATCAGGGGAAGTTTCAACAGCCACAGAGATAAGAAACAGTTGCTGATACTGAACAAGACACAAACAGTTACACATGCAAGAAAATAAGGAAATATGTATGAAACCAGCTAATCCCAATATAATATACTCTGACTATATTTTTACATTTTACAAAATGTTGTATTACTCTCAGACCATGATTGACTCTCAGACCATGATTGACTGAAACATTTGCTAAGGAGTATAGTGTGCAAAACACACAAGAGGCTAAATTATATCTCCTACCATTAATAGAGCAGTGGGGTGGAGAAATAAAGGGGATGGGTGAGCAGTTGTGGCACTCTAGGTTTGGTGGCTGGAGTACTGGGAGTGGAGAATAAGCGTTCTGGAAGTAGATGATGGACTCAGCACCAGACACTAGCCTCCAGACACTGTACTACACACTAGCTACTGCAGAGGAGGTTGTGGACCCAACCAACCAGGATCTGACCTCTCGCATGCCATGTCAAGAGACCTCACTAGATTTTTTTTTTTTTTTTATTATCTGGAGCAGTATGGTTTTAAGCTTGTGAGAACAGGACATCTTTGAAGGATAAATAAGCAGAGGTGGAGGGATTATTCTCACACAGGGAAGAAAAATATTTTGAACATAAGAACGGCCATACTGAGTCAGACCAAAGGTCCATCTAGCCCAGTATCCTGTCTTCCAACAGTGGCCAATGCCAGATGCCCCAAAGGGAATGAACAGAACAGGTAATCATCAAGTGATCCATCCCCTGTTGCTCATTCCCAGCTTCTGGCAAACAGAGGCTAGGGACACCATCCCTGCCGATCCTGGCTAATAGGCATTGATGGACTTATCCTCCATGAATTTATCTAGTTCTTTTTTGAACCCTGTTATAGTCTTGGCCTTCACAACATCCTCTGGCAAGGAGTTCCACAGGTTGACTGTGTGTTGTGTGAAAAAAATATTTTCTTTTGTTTTAAACCTGCTGCCTATTAATTTCATTTGGTGACCCCTAGGTCTTGTGTTATGAGAAGGAGTAAACAACACTTTCTTATTTACTTTCTCCACACCAGTCATGATTTTATAGACCTCTATCACATCCCCCCTTAGCTGTATCTTTTCCCAGATGAAAAGTCACAGTCTTATTAATCTCTCCTCATACAGCAGCCGTTCCATACCCCTAATAATTTTTGTTGCCCTTTTCTGAACCTTTTCCAATTCCAATATATCTTTTTTGAGATGGGGCGACCACATCTGCACACAGTATTCAAGATGTGGGCGTACAATGGATTTAATTAGAGGCACTATGATATTTTCTATCATATTATCTATCCCTTTCTTAATGATTCTCAACATTCTGTTAGCTTTTTTGACTGCAGCTGCTCATTGAGTGGATGTTTTCAGAGAATTATCCACAATGACTCCAAGATCTCTTTATTGAGTGGTAACAGCTAATTCAAACCCCATCATTTTATATGGGATTATATTTTTCAATGTGCATTACTTTGCATTTATCAACATTGAATTTCATCTGCCATTTTGTTGCCCAGTCACCCAGTTTTGAGAGATCCTTTCGTAGCTCTTTGCGGTCTGCCTGGGACTTAACTACTAACTACTTGAGTAGTTTTGTATCATCTGCAAATTTTGCCACCTCACTGTTTACCCCTTTTCCCAGATCATTTATGAATATGTTAAACAGGACTGGGCCCAGTACAGATCCCTGGGGGACACAACTATTTTCCTCTCTCCATTCTGAAAACTGACCATTTATTCCTACCCTTTGTTTCCTATCTTTTAACCAGTTACCAATCCATGAGAGAACCTTCCCTCTTACCCCATAACCGTTTACTTTTACTTTGCTTATGAGCTTTTGGCGAGGGACCTTATCAAAGCCTTTCTGAAAATCTAAATACACTATATCCACTGGATCCCCTTTGTCCACATGCTTGTTGACGCCCCTCAAAGAATTCTAATAGATTGGTGAAGCATGATTTTCCTTTACAAAAACCATGTTGACTATTCCCCAACAAATTATGTTCATCTATGTGTCTAACAGTTTTGTTCTTTACTATAGTTTCAACCAGTTTGACCGGTACTGAAGTCAGGTTTACCGGCCTGTAATTCCTGGGGTCACCTCTGGAGCCCTTTTTAAAAATTGGCGTCACATTAGCTTTCCTCCAGTCATTTGGTACAGAAGCTGATTTAAATGATAGATTACAGACTACAGTTAGTAGTCCAGCAGTGTCACATTTGAGTTCCTTCAGAACTCTTTGATGAATACCATCTGGTCCTGGTGACTCATTACTCTTTAGTTTATCACTTTGTTCCAAAACCTCCTCCAAATGACACCTCAATCTGGAACAGTTCCTCAAATTTGTCACCTAAAAAAAATGGCTCAGGTTTGGGATTCTCCCTCACATCCTCAACCGTGAAGACAGATGCAAAGAATTCATTTAGTTTCTCCGCAATGGCCTTATCATTCTTGACTGCGCCTTTAGCATCTCGATCGTCCAGTGGTCCTATTGGTTGTTTAGCAGGCTTCCTGCTTCTGATGTACTTAAACATTTTTTTGCTATTACTTTTTGAGTCTTTGGCTAGCTGTTCTTCAAATTCTTTTTTGGTCATCCTAATTATATTTTTACACTTCATTTGCCAGAGTTTATGCTTTCTATTTTCCTTACTAGGATTTAACTTCCACTTTTTAAAGGATGCCGTTTTGCCTCTCACTGCTTCTTTTACTTTGTTGTTTAGCCACGGTGGCTCTTTTAAATGTTTTTTTAATTTGGGGTACACATTTAAATTGAGCCTCTATTTTGGCGTCTTTAAAAAGTTTCCATGCAGTTTGCAGGGATTTTACTTTTGGTGCTGTACCTTTTAATTTCTGCTTAACTAACCTCCTCATTTTTGTGTAGTTCCCCTTTCTGAAATTAAATGCTACAGTGTTAGGCCGCTGTGGTGTTTTCCCCACATGAGCCTAGATATTACAGTGATGGGTATCTTATAAATGTTTGCAATAATTAATAATAATTTAATAATACAGTTAGTGAATGGATCATTTATCCTAATTATTCCTTGAAGATAACGACAGGGTCATGCAATATTGTACATACTTTCCAGGACTGACATGGCTGTCTATATGAGTGAAAGGAATGAGAAAGCAAGGGAACAGGAGAGAAGCGGTGTGACTGTGGCACTGGGAGGGAGCAATGAGAGTTTTTTTGGGGCAGTATTTACTGAGAAAGCAGGCTTGGATTTCTGAAAGAAACACCTGACTCATATAATCAATTTTTCTTAACAGAAACCACACAGCAAGGGTCCAAATATTGGCTAGCTGTTTGGGCCATGTGCAACGTTATGAATTTAAATTCTTCCCCTCCACTGTATCTGTGCATTAACAGAATAATCTAAGCAAAATATGGTCACCTCTGTTAATATGTACAGTCTCTCAAGGGATGCAGTTCCTACTGCTTGGTACATTTAATTATAGAATGATTAAAATACTATACTGTGTGCTAAAAGGAATAATCCCACACTGGGAGGGGAACAGGCTGAATGACCTAGTATGATTTTTCAGTCTGGTGCTTCCACAAATTTATGAAAATGAGACTCCCTTTGATCAGGCCCTATCTCTTACCTTATATCTCTGAAGTGCCAATGCCCACCTATGCTCCAGAAGATAAAACTGAATTATTAATTATCATTATCATATGCAATAATTGCATTATATCTATTGCTGGAAAATAAACAATACATCTCCAAGTGCAAAGTGTCCTTGGGCAGATCTCAATTGACCTTGGCTGGGCTGGCAGTGACAGACGGCAGGTTTAGGAGCGGTTGGAAGCAGTGGCTGTTCTAAGCAAACGTTTTCCTTATTTCTATAAAAGCTACAGAGGTCCTGCATGAGCGGAGATCCGGGTCTGCAGGTTGTGTGCTGAGTGCATGGGCAGGGCAACCAAAGCATTACAATCACGGCTACAGCAGAGAGACTCACGCAAGGCGGCAGCAACACCACCCAGCTGTTCCTTACCATAGACCAAGGGGGCGTGGAGAAACAGAGCGTGGGAGCGCGCATGCTCAGTAGCACGCCCAACCCCTGGGTTCGCATGATGACGTAGGGATAGGGTGTGCACGTGGCCCTAAGACCAGCTGGAAGCTCGCGCCGCTGTTGCTGCTGCAGCAGCTAGAAAATCGCTCTAGCTCTCTGGAGCCTCCTTGAGGGGCTGAGCGCGGCTGGAACTGACTGTCCTTGCACCATGTTACTGCAGTTGGAGAGGTATCAGCGAGAGTGGCGAGAGCTGGAAGAGGAATTTCAGCAGCTCCAGGTGATGGGAAGCGGCAGGGTTTTGCTTTGGGATGGGGGGGAAGCTTTTGCTTTGCTTTGCTGTGTTTATATCCACGCCCCTTTGTGTCCCTGAGCTATGCTTTAAGAGAGGGTTGGGACCGGGCCCCATCCCAGCCAATGGGCTTCTAATGCAGGACTCTCTCAAGCTGGGTCATGCTGATTGAGAGAAGGAGATTTGAAAAACGTCGGTTAAAAATCCCAAACGCTTCACCACCGACAGAAGTGGTGTGTGTTGGGGTGGGGGTGTCCTTTTTTTAAAAAAATACCCAAAAATGAATTGTCCCTTGGCCTTCCCCTGTGAGGGACACCCTCCGCAGCTGGAGTGAGACCTGGTAGTTCTGATTATCTCTAGTATCAGACGAACCTAGGCTTGCATTAGAGGAAGCCTGTGATTGGTAACTGAGGAGGGAAAGCCTTGGGATTTGCTATGCATGGAAGGATTTATGCTGTGTATCCGCTAGCTAGAGCCCTCCTTTTGCTCACTGTGGCTAATAACTTTCTGGAGAAAGTAAAAGGCTGTAGAAGGTTGCACTGGATCATGGATGCTTGAGTAAGGATTTTATTTTTTCTAGAGAAAACTACTTTCTGTACAAAAAGATAATTCTGATTTTTTTTTTTTATTGAACAGTTTCTGACAAGCTCTTAGATTTATTCCTTTTGGCGTATTTTCATTCTGCTTCAGATGAAATAATTAACTGAACAGCAATATTTTAAAAAAAGCCTACGAACACTTCAGTGGTAGGTAATATCCTTAAACTTTTTTAGCGTCCATTAGTCAGCCTTTCAGTTTCTCATGATACCTGTTCCTATTGGAGAGCGTATTATTTAACTTTATTTATGGGGTGATTATTGCAGTGTTAGGAGAGAGAATAATTTATTTTATGCTGAATAAAGAAAATACTATGCATAAAACTGTGTTTTTGAATACAACAGCCAAATTTAAAGCTCTTTTGGCATCCCCTGTATTAGTTCACCTGTAAATCTCAATAGCAATACTTTATACTATTTGCTGGGGAAGGGGAATTTACATTATAAGACATATGAAAAGATGTTCACTTGATGATGATGATGATTACTCTTCCAGATGCTGCTTTACACTTTGGTTATATTAAGCTTGAATTTAATTTGATTCACTCCTACTAGTGCATTTTGGTTCCCAGAAGATCAGATTCTAACACCTTGTGGTTTCTGTTGCTGTTTAGGGAATCTGCTGTAGTTTGAATCTTGGCATTGAAGATTTATTAGGAGGTAGGGTGGATGAGGTAATATCTTTTATTGGACCAACTTCTGTTGGTGAGAAAGACAAGCTTTCAAGCTACACAGGAAGCATTCACCTTAACACATCCTTTCCAGTTAGTCTGTGGTTCTAATGTTGTTTCTTAAATTGCAGAAAAGCTGTTTCTGCTGCTTATTGTAGCTGTATTCTGTGTGGAGAAAAGCTGAGAAAGCATTTCATGCAGATGTAAGCATGGGGATCCTGTAGCACTTCAGCACAGAAGTGGCTAGTCTTAGGCATAATGCTGGAGTAACACCATTACTAAACATGGCTCTAAACATTTATTACAAGGATGAAACTTTAATGCAGGGTTGTGTGTGAATGTATGTGAAGGGAAGAACGTGAGGAAGGAGTCTCAGTGCATTGTTGCCTGCATTAAATGACAATTAAATAGCAAGCCTGGGCAGGCAGATGTGATATGTAATTTACATGTTGTGTTTATGTGATGCTGCTGTAAAGTATCCGAGGTGGGCAATGCGTAACACTAGGAAAATTGTATGGACTATGTAGTTTCGGTAGCACTTTTTGTATGCAAGATGGATTACAAATGGTGCCCTATGTATGCTATGGATCTCTGTGTGTCTATATCTAAATGCAGCTACATACATGATGAAAACTAGGCTCATTATTTACTGCTCTACACTACACAATAGTGTAGAGAAGGAACTGAGGGCAGTTTGCCCACATGCCCCTACATAGCCTCAGTGTCTGGCATGAGGAAGCATGGGATGCATGTATGTAAAGGCACTGTATTTGTATGTGGTGAGGAGGGGCGTTGAGAGGTGGTTTTTTTTTTTTTTTGGGTGTCTTTTTAAATGAAAAGTTATTTAGTTCCCATATCAAGATATCACCCTAAGCTTCTAAGATGATTAAAGTCCCTGCAGTACTACCTGCAAGAGTAAGTGTGTGAGCCCCAGCGCTCCACCAAATTCCAATTTGGCAAATCACTTTTATTGCAAATCACGTTTCTTTCAAGTGCTGAATAAATAATTATTCTAGTCTAGTTAGTTTAGAGTTGCAAGGTTATTGTGGGGGGATATCACAGTTTTGCCACTCTTACTTCTGCATTGCTGTGTGGCCAGAGAGCAGTGGCTGCTGGCCGGGCACCCAGCTCTGATGGCGCTGCCGCCACCAGTTGCTGGGCAGAAGGAAGGATGGCCTGGTACGGTATTGCCACCCTTACTTCTGTGCTGCTGCCTTCAGAGCTGGGCCCTTGGCCAGCAACTGCCACTCTCTGGCCACCCAGCTCTGAAGGCAGCAGCACAGAAGTAACGGTGGCAATACTGTGACCCTCCTACAATAAATTTGCGGCGACACTCTAAACCTTTTTTGGGTAAGGACCCCTACAGTTACTGCACCATGAAATTTCAGATTTAAATATCTGAAATCATTACATTTGTGATTTTTTTTTTTTTTTTTTTTTTTTTAAATCTTATGACCGTGAAATTGACCCAAAATGGACCATGAATTTAGTAGGGCTCTATGCATACATTTCTAAGACATGGGCTTTCCAATCCATCCACACTCTCATATGGGCACTCATCATCTTGTGGCTCTAATGCTGCAACACCCTTTTCTCTGGCCTTCACAAATGCTGCCTTGTTTCACTTGTCAGAATGCTGCTGGAAGGATAACTTTCGTAGCCTGTTTTTTGACCCTTTCGTCCCTCCGCTGACTCCCCCTTCTCAGTCGCATCAAACAAGCTACTTTTTCTTTACCTTCAAGGCCTTTCATGGACATCCCCCCACCCTATCTGTCATCTCTTATTCTCTATTTAGAGGCTAACTCCTGCCTCTGACTCGTCAACAGTGCCAGCTTCCATCACACACTAGTTACATTTTCAAACAAGCACCTTTGTGCTATCCCTCCTTCCCCCACCTAACTCCTGCCTCTGACTCGTCAACAGTGCCAGCTTCCATCACACACTAGTTACATTTTCAAACAAGCACCTTTGTGCTATCCCTCCTTCCCCCACCCCGAAGATTGAAGGTTTATTTCTGCCCCCCAGTGGCCGGGTGCAGACAGCAGCCGCCCCCCCTTCCCAGAGTCCATTCCCAGGCCTAGCAGGCGAGTAGCTGTGTCCGAGGGAGAGGACATTAAATAAGAGTAATGCGTCATGAGGAGTGGGCTGTACCCATCTGTCTGTCCGGCTATACATACATTCCTGTCCCGGGAGGGGCCGCGGGTGGTTGTGTGGCCAAGGCCTGCGTGGCAGCCTGCTGCAATCTAGTGCTTACTTGCGGGGCCGGTACGCAATTTTCCTGCCCTTTAGTACAGACCAATTGTGGCGCTTCAGGTAGTAGACGAGGGGTGCCAGGAGGCCAACATCAGCAGCATCTTCATTCCCATGTGCTTGCGGTGATCGTGGGAGGAGTTCCCTGTAAACTCTGCCTATTATGATGATCAAGAGTCTGTATCATAGTATTTCCCTGTCTGTAATGTATCACCTGTTGTCTCTTGTCTTATACTCAGATTGTAAGCTCTCTGGGGAAGGGACTGACTTTTTGTTCTGTTTGTACAATGGCTGGTCCATGGTCCTGAGCCATGATTAGGGCCCCTTGGTGCTATGGGAACACACATAATTAATCAAGTATCAGAGGGGTAGCCGTGTTAGTCTGAATCTGTAAAAAGCAACAGAGGGTCCTGTGGCACCTTTGAGACTAACAGAAGTACTGGGAGCATAAGCTTNAAACAGAATCCAAGAGTCTTATTATGTGAAAAGCAACAGAGGGTCCTGTGGCACCTTTGAGACTAACAGAAGTACTGGGAGCATAAGCTTTCGTGGGTAAGAACCTCACTTCTTGCATCTGAAGAAGTGAGGTTCTTACCCACGAAAGCTTATGCTCCCAGTACTTCTGTTAGTCTCAAAGGTGCCACAGGACCCTCTGTTGCTTTTCACATAATAAGACTCTTGGATTCTGTTTATTCCTCCGTTACTGACTTGATGGGTGACCTTGAGCGAGTAACTTGCATGTTAATTTTCAAAAGTGAGTAGTGATTTTTGGGTACCTTACTTCAGACATCTTAAAGGGGCTCTCCCCACCCCCCAAGTGCTGATCATCTGCTCTCTAGAAATGAGGCCTCTTTAAGCTGTCTGAAGCTGGGCATCCTAAATTACTAGTTACCATGTCTTGGTTTCCCAATCTGTACATGTAGGAGGGATGTCAAGACTAAATGTTTGTAAAGTGTTTTTGAGTTAATTGACTGGAAGGGAGGAGCCAATGGATCTATATAGTTCTGGACCCCAAGGCACACCTCCACACTGGAACCTTGAGGAGCACAGTTCTGGTGCACAGGAAATGCTGAACCTCATGGCATGTGCTCCTGGCAACCTGCCTTCTTCCTTCCAGCCCTGCGTGGCACAGCCATATCAGTTCTGCTGCCTAGTTGGGCCTTATGCATCTATGGAAGGTGTGGGGTAAGGATTTTCTCTATAGTGACTAAATAATCAAGTGTGTGTGCGTATGTGCACAGAATTTATCTCTACTAGGTATGTCAGCATATTGCTGGTCTTTATATACCAGCTAAATAAGCCTTGCAACAGCCCTGTGAGGTAAGTAGGTGTATGTATATCTGTGTATATGTGCCATGCACAAGCCTAATTAATCAAAAGTGTGGTGTGTGCAGTAGAAGAACAGACCTATTTAAAAAAACACACACTAATTTAAATGTGCTATCATATTATGGTCGCAATTTACACTCAGAATGCACCTTTGATTTCCCAAAGATGTAGGGAAACATGACTTCCATTTGTATAACTGGGTAATCGTTGAGGCCATGACACTGCAGAGCTTATGAACTCAAGGAAAGTTTCAGTATTTACAACTCTGCAGAGCTTATCAACTTCACACAGGTGCCTTTCTCCTAAGAAGCTAAAGTCCCTAAATGATCAGCACAGAGTTTTCCACATAGAAAGTTATGCACTGAAGTTAAATGTCTAGGGACGTATTTGACCTTTGGATTATGCTAGCTAACATAATAGGAGTCATGCACCCATTGAACTGCAAAAAGGGACCCTTTGTAAACTTTCCCCAGATATTTCTTAATGAGTAAATAACTTTGCTGAAAAAAAATTTTTTCTTATGGACATTGATGTGGATTTTACAATTGTCTGCTTTCCTGTAGTTGTGGAACTCGCAATCTTTTACATCTATGTGTTTTTAATTAAAGTCTTTTAAGGAAAGTTAAGGCAGAACCAGAGTGTAAAATATAGTTAAGAACATTTTAACTCCCTTTGGAAATGAACTTTTTTTTAACCAGACAATGTAAACAGTCAAAAGAATTGATTGCACAAGCTCAAGAGAAGCAGAATTAGTTAATATTTAAACTGCCTTCCATTAAAGAACTGATTCTTAAAAATTAATTTGAGGGGCTGTGTCCAGTCCTGGAGATAGTTATTTTGATTATGGCTTTGCTGCCACTACTTACTGAAATCCAGTGTATACAGTACAATTTGTGTTGCATTCAGATTATGTGTGTGTGTGTGTGTGTGTGTGTGTGTATATATATATAATTAGTGAACATGTGTTTAAACCCTTATGAGAAAAGAAGCAAATGTTTTTTTCTGTGTATTTTTACCACACTAAGTACTGCTGAATGATCTTAAGAAAACTGGCAAATGTATAATTGAACTCCTTCTGATCTTTACTTGAGGTGTGATTAGTGGATAGACCTGCCATGCAAATATAGAATCACAGAAATGTAGTTCTGGAATGGACTTTAAGAGGTCATCTAGTTTCTAGTCCATCTCCTCATGTGAGGCAGGATTAAGTATACCTAGGACATTCTTGGCAGATGTTTGTCTAACTTGTTCTTAAAACCATAGCCCGTGCCAATGCTTAACTATGCTTTATAGTTAGAAAGTCCCTCCCCAACAGCTAACCTAATTCTCCCTTGTTGCAAACCAATTACTTTTGTCCTGCCCTGTGTGGACATGAAGAACACTTGATCACCATCTTATTTATACATTTAACCCCTTCCTCTTCTCCAGTCCAAAATCTTATAAAGCAGTGACTAAGATTTTAAATTGGTAGCATGAAGTTGGATTTAGGCACCAAAATAAGTGGCCTGAGTTTCTGAAACCTTGAGCATCCAGAAGTGCCCTTTGAAGTCAGTTGGCACTGCTGGGTGCTCAGCATTTCTGAAGATCAGGCCACTTATTTTGGTGCCTAAGTATGAACTTGAAGCCTAACTGTAGGCACAGATGGTTTTTTTGAAAATCTTGGGCAATGTATTTGCCATAACAGTGGTATATTAAGGCTCTGTCTAATGTGTTAAATTGACTTTTTTGTGTATAATTGAACTCCCTCTGAGTTGGGTGGGGTTAATTATGAATGTAAGGAGAACACCCTTTATGTTGGAATCAGAACTCTACCAGCTACAACAGCTATACTGACTGGCATTACAGAAATGTGTATATAATAAAGATTCTGTTCAGAACGGGGTGGTTACGCTTTCATAGTATTCAGCCGCTTTCTGTGCCCAGTGTAAACAGGCATTTGTGTTGCTTACACACTTAGAATCACACTTGCAGAACTCTTTATCGACAAACTTCCCTCAGCTAGTCCATAGCACAGTTGCTATTTGGCTTGTGATTATACTGTGTATAGATGAAAATGGTGTCGTCTGGCTGGAATTGTGTTTTTGAAAAGGGCTTCTGACCTAGTTTGGACAAGGATTTGGTGTCTATACAATGAAATGAGTTGTGCTTGTTCAGGCTGTGTTGTGTCATGTCTTCAGGCTGTGTTGAAAACAGTTGTATTACTGGTGGGGACGCAGTCAACAGAGTAGAACATCTATTTTAACAAAGCAGGCTGTGTAGCATTCTAACCAATATGTATCATGGTTTGCCACAGTTGGTGTTGAGCTTGGTTTTCTGACTGTTGTGGGTGGGATCAACCACTTTCACTCCAGGTTGGGAGGATGTGGGAGAAGACTATGTCAGATGCTTGTTGTTAGACGTAATTGTTCTGTATAAGTTCTTATACCACACTCATCACCATAGCAGCTGAGCGCTAAGTGTTGTGACTACATCTGTCGTGTGTGTGATCCCTCCCATTCTTTCCCTGGGGGAGAAGTGTGTTGCAGTAGTGTCTTGTCTTGTGAATTTTTTTTATAATTCACAAAAATACATGTTGCCCCCTACGTTTGATAGAGAAGGCAAAGTTAAAGGAAGATGCCTTGCACTTGGAGTGGAAGTTGGTGAAGTTTTTGATGCTCCTTAGTTCCTGTAGGTGTTCACTTCACAATCTGGAACTGGCCCCTGAGAAAGTTCCGTCTTCTGCACCATGGAGCTTCACCCTTAATGCAACTTTTTACAATGCGCTAGAGGAGGCAAGCTATTGCTCGTGGTCTTCATCTCAGAGGTTTAGTTGATCTAGCTACTCAATGACCTGGGCCTAGTGTAACTTGAAGATCAGGACAGAGACCTTGAACTTGATTTGATATTCTATGGGAAGCCAGTGTAGACAGCAGAGGACAGGTTTGATGTGTTTGTTGGTAAGGCAATATACTGCAGCATTCTGTATCAGATGGAGTGTCGTTCTAAGAGCTGAAGGCTTCATGCCCAGGTATATCACATTGCTTTAGTCCAGCTGAGAGGTGAAGGCCTGAATAACTGAGGTCATCATTTGTCAGGATTGGATGGTGTTTCCTAGCCGATGGTAGATGGAGATGGTAGAAAGCGTTATTCATGGATGCTGCAATGTGAGAGCTTAGTGCCAGTAGGAATCCAGGAGCATTCCTTAGGTACAGACTGAATTGACTGATTGTGGCTGTATACCTTCAACCAAATAAAACTGCACCATAGCTGCAAACTATGTTTCCTGGGCGCACCAGCATAACCTCTGTCTCGCTTGGGTTTAGCTTCAGCCAGCTGGTGTGGCCATAATGTGGTGAATGATAGTTGGTGCTGGAGCAGTTTTAATGTGTACTTTTGTCCCAGACTAACTTAGCAAGGGCAATAAATCAAACATAAAGAGTGAAGAAATTACCCTGTTAGCCTGCAAGCTAAAATAAGGGGTGTGCGTAGGTGCAAGGAACATGCACATGTGCTCACAGGTGGTGGAAAAGCCAGTCAAACAGTAATTTCTGGGTTCAGAAAGTGAAAACATGACAGGTTTTGATGAGGAGGCTCTTCTTTAAAGAGGGCCTGTAAGGCTGCAGGGAGTGGCAGACTTCAAACTATATCTGTTAATCAGAATATGGTACTGGTTACTAGTCATTCAAATTTGTTTAATTAGCAAAAGTGGTAAAGAGGGTTTTATGTTTTAAACAAGATCTGTTTTCCTCTTTTCTTCCTAGCTCTTCATCTCCCATTTTATTGTACAGTGAAATTGGAGTCCTTGATCTGTCATTTAACCAGACATTTCACAGAAACAGATTGGGATGGAACATAGGATTATGACTTTACTGCAGGATCAGACAGGAGGAGGAGATTTTTTTTTTATTTTTTTTTTAGGAGTGGAAAAGCTCATTATGAAGTATAAATGACATCCTCAGTAACAGCAAGGGAAACGAAGAAAATAGGAGACATTCATCCTCCTCTTTATATAGGCTTTTTATTTTTATTTTTTTACATGACATTTATAATCACTTGGACTGGGCATCTATGTGCCATAGGTATCCTGAGAACCTTGCATAGACTGAAACCAATTTATGATAAAGGGAGCAGTTGGCCATATTTCAGCAGCAGATACCTTCCCCAGCAGGAATGACATCAAAATCATGAAAATTACTTTTGTTTTTGGTGGTGGTGTTGAGGAACCACGGCTCCAGTTGAAGTCACTGGGAGATGCAGATGTTAATCATCTCAAAACTAGGGTGCATGGTAAAAATAGCACCCACAATTGCAGGCAAACCTGTTCCTTAGGCAGGCAGGAGAAAGCTGGAGAAGTAACCTGGGCCTCTGCTCTCCCAGAAAAACAGGGTGTGCCTTGTTTTTGTTTGGTTTTCTTTTTTCCTAAGGTTTTTCTGACTTAAAGAGATTGCATCTTCTTTCTGCCTATTTTCTCTGCCCTCTTGCAGGAAACTCATAAGGTCTATAGACAGAAACTTGAAGAACTCAATAACTTGCAGACTGCATGCAGCAGCTCCATTCGTAAACAGAAGAGGAAATTAAAAGACTTGAAATACAGCCTCCAACGGTAATGGGATAGTCTGGGGGTGGGGGGGGTTTCTCCTGAGTGACTGAAATACAGGTTATAATTATTGTTTTGCTGCATGTCCAGTCTCCTAAAAAAGCGAGCAGCCTTAGGTTATCACAGCTGTGTAAATTTTGATTTAATTTCTACCATAATAGATTCATAGAAGTAAAGACCAACTAGATCATCTAGAGTATCCCTCAGGAGCCAGTACAGAATTGCTTCCTACAATATATTTTGTGGTAGGAATATTTTTATACTATAGGACTGCATTGCCATCAGTCTGTTACCTGTAGTTTTATTAGTAAGATAAAACTCAGTTCCTTCTATCTATGGAAAAGTCATGTGAATTCGCTGGTAGCAATGTGGTTGCATTTGAAGGTAAATTTTAATCTTCAGTGGTATTCTTCCAATGTGGGGCTTGGATACTCAACTCCCACCAACAACAGGAGCAGTGTGCTTAATTCCATTGGCACTAGGCTAAAAATATTGCCTTTAGTGTCTCTCAAGGTTGCAGGTTACTTCCAATTTTCACATTAATTTTTGTTTTACCAATTTTTCCATAAATTATAGGCTATGACAAATCACATGTAGCGTAGGAATATTTTAAGCCCAAAAACCTGCAATAGTAAAGCTACGTTCTAGCTAAATTTACAAAAACACTATGATGATTTAATGTTTAGAGATAAATATATGGGGTATCTCTTCTGGCTTATTGGAGACTTTAATATACTTCTAAAACAAGAATAGTTTTTATTTTTTTTTGAGATTTAAAGACTACATTGCAATATTTGTATTGGTTAACATTTGCTTCCCAATTCATCAAATATTTATCTTTTAGAGTTTACTGTCAGTGTTAGATCATATGTAAGCATTGATTAACCGCCAGACTAAGGTACATGTTTATAGAGAAGGAGATGAGGAATTGATAATGTTCTACTACATGGACTTTTAGTTATCATCTACTAATATTTCCTTTTCAGAATTTCCTGATGTGACCCAATTTATTGTCCCATTTCCAAGTGGCAAACGTTGAAAGAGGAACTCCCCTTTCCTTCTGTTCTACCACTACAAAGGAATACTCCTGAGGGCATTCTGCGCCAGAAAATAAAAAATTCTGCATCCAAAAAAAAAAAAAAATTCTGCAAATTTTATTTGTCAAATAAATGTGGAGGCTCCAGCATGGCATTGGGGAGCACAGGCCATTGGCTGCACAGAGATGGGAGATCTCTGTGCAGGCCCCCCCGTCCCCCGAACATGGACTCAGCGGTGAGGTTGCACCCAACCCTGACACAGCGCAAGGACCTGGTGTGCCCCAGAAACACCCCAGGGCCCTGCTCCCTCTGTGCCAGATGCCTGCCAACACCTGATGCAGGCTCAGCAAGGCAGGATCCAAGTGTGGAGGGGCTTAGTGTGGGGGACTCCAGGTGTGAGTTGAGAAGGTTCTGTGTAGGGCAATCTGGGTGTGGGCGGCTCAGTAGGGGATCAGGCTGCGGGGAGGATCTGGTTGCACTGGGGCTTGTTGGGGGGGGGGTTCTGGGTGTAATGGTAATGGGACTCTGTCAGGGGGTCCAGGTGAGAAGGTGTTTGGGGCTCAGTGTGGGGGGCTCAGTGGGGAGGGTCCAGATGCTGAGGGAGTGGGGCTCAGTGGGTGGGTATCCAGATGCAACTGGTTGGGGCTCGGTGGGGTGGGGATACAAGTGTGGGTGGCTTGTCGGGGTAGTCCAGGTGCGGGTGGAGTGGGATTCATCTGGGGGGTTCTGAGTGCGGGGTGGGGGGAAGAGGCTCGGCGGTAGGGTCAGGGTATGAGGGGGTCTGGATGCATGCGGGGGGATTGGGCAGATGGAAGAGCAGCTCCCTGTACAGGGATCCCTCCCCCTGCAGCTGAGGAGTGATGGGTGCAGGAGGTGGGGGTGGGGAGTTTGCAGAGCTTCCTGCCACTGGGGGAGAAATCTGGGGATAGGTCTGTCCCAGCCCCAGATGCTGTGCAGAGGAAGAGGAAGTCCGGTCCGGTCCTCCCCAGCCTGGCTGGGACTAGCAGCTAAGCCCGGCACAGGATAGGAGCCACCAGCCAGGTTTTCCCCCGCCCCATGCCCCCACAGTAATTTACCTTTCTGCCGGCTGCCCTGGGTACCCGAAACACACTGCTGGGGAAGATCGACCGACCGCTCTTGTGGCTTCCCTGTTAGAAAGTAATTTTTCTGTGGGGAAGCAAAAAAATCTGCAGGGGTCATAAATTCTGTGCAGGAGTAGAAGGAATCTGCATTTTTCCCCTTTGTTTGGAGCTCTGGCAGGCTGTTCCCTATCTGTTCACACATTGGCAGTTGCAACTGGAATAGTCTCTTAGCAGAGCTGGGCAGGAACTTAAAAAATCCACAGAAGTATCATCTTGCTATATAGTTTGGAGATGAAATTTGTCCCCCCTCCTCACCCCCTCAAATTCTCTCTCCTTTGGTACAAAGCCGTGAGCTCCATATGACAATCTATTTTAGATAATTTTTTTAAATCTCCATTATTGCACTGTTTCAGCACTTGTATCTCTTCCTTCCAGCCATAAGAACTTTATGTGCTGAGCAGCAGTATGATTGAGGTTAGAGTCACAAAGCAGTTAATGAAAAGCCCTCCTATTGCTCTAATATTGTCTGTATTCAGCAGTGCTTAAACTGGCACCACCTGCTGTCCCCAGAGCTGCTGATTTCAATAGAGGAGACACTGCAGGAAGAGCTGATCAGAAGGTCCTTTTCCCCTGCTTTCCTCCATCTAATGTACCATTAATTGTGTAGGGACCAAATCGATCTCTTGAATTTAAATTAGTTTAACCTCCTTTCACTTGGGGCTCTGTAGGATGCATGATGTCACTTTGAAAGGCTATACAGCGTGGGTTGTTGTTGGGGTTTTTTTTTTTTTTCTCTTCAGATTGCCTTTTATGACGTTTATGGTCTGGATAGAGATTTTTCAATTTAAAAGCATACTCAGATCAGTTTAGAATTTTTAAAAGCAAGCTTTTATAAAACATCTGTAAGACTATATTTAAAAAAAAATTAAAGCTAATGAAAAGTTCCTTTTGAAAAGGGATTCATAACATTACTTAGCAGTTTTGGGGGATCGAAACATATTAGCAGGATGCTATATGAACTGAGAAACAAAAAGCGAAATTGATCAGAACTTTTCACATTAGGTTATAATCATTGACTAGTCTTTCTGTTACTTAAGCTGAACACAGTGTAAAAGTAAAGAAAAAGTGTAAACAGAGGAAAGTCAAAAAAATTTTTTTTTCAGTTTTAACAACCAAAGTTTAAAGGTAAGCTCTTGCTGTTAGAAGTGCTGGTAAGGAAATAACTTTTTTTTTTTTTTTTTTTAATAAAGGTGCCATGTTTAAGCTGGTTTTATGCCCTTTAAAATACATTTTGTAAAATGGGATCTGTGTTTTCACCATCCTTACAGGTGCAAACACATGTCTAGTCCTGAAGAATCTGATCTCATACAGCAAATTAACACCCAGATCAAAGACAGGCAAAACGTTTTCTTTGACATGGAAGCCTATTTACCAAAGAGAAATGGGTATGTATTTACTAAATAATCTTCCTAATATAAAGCTGTTACAAGTATTTAGATCAATGTGTCTTTTCTAAAAGAATTTAACAGATATATCTGCAAAGAATGAGAGGAAAGTATAAGATAAATGAAATGGTAATATGGTAGGTAGCACAATAGACTATTAGATGTTTAATCACATCCCTGCTTGCAGGAGGATTTAAATGGAGAGGGAAAGATGGATCAGAAGTAAATTTCACTTTTGAAAGAAACTATATGGGCTCTACAGCTTGGCTAACGTGGAATTTTATTGTTCAGAATATTCATGTAAACACTCCCATATTACAGTATAATCGTATTGGCTTTTGCTCTTTGGTACCAAGAGAGCTCTCATCTGTGGTACTCTGTCTTAACAGTACTGGGATGCCATTCATGGGCTGCTTCTTGCAGATGTAGTTATCTTGCTGTGAAAATATTAATCCAGTTTCCACGCCCCTGATTCTTTTGACTATTGATTCGTAATTTCTCCTGATCCCTAACATTACAGAGAGTAAAGAGGCCTCCCACCAGAAACTTTTTATCTGTCTTACTCATTAAAATGTTGATTTAAAAAAAATGAATCAATCACCAATTAATATTGAGGATCAATTTGAAGAGAGCACTGATATGTATTCCTAGGGCACCATCTGCATTTTAATAGAATTTCTGTAGTTTTATCTCTTGCTTGCTATAATTCAAAATTTAGACCAAAATATACAGTATTGCTTACTGGAATTGGATCATCTCTCTAAATCTAGCCTGCAGGGCAGTGGTTCTTTTGTATTAAATTGAAATGGACCGATCTGTCTTTTGGCTGTTTTGTCTTTCAGGTTGTACTTAAATCTGGTGCTGGGAAATGTGAATGTAACTCTTCTAAGTAATCAGGCAAAGTAAGTGGGGTTTTTTGGTTTTGGTTTTTTTACAGTTCTTCCCAGTTAGTAGAAGACAGATGTTGAAGTATGGCATAGATGATTTTTTTCCAATCGCATGAGCGGGGTTTGGCCCTGCAAGATCAATCAATAGAGCTATGTACTATTCAAAATACTGTACCATATTTATCCATGGCGTAATTCCACTGAATTCAATCTGACCACTTGTTTTTAAACAACTAGTCTAATATTTGGGGGCTACACACATGGACTTAATAGTGGAGAAGAACGTAAATTGTGACTTTATATTTTTTTGTAACTGTATAAATAGCAGTGTGATTCCAGCTATATTGGCTCTCAATGGCTTCCAGAGAAAATTTGATCCATTTATAAATAGAAAAGGAGAAAATATATTTATATTTAACTGCCAGGCCTGAAACTAGCCCTTCAAATTTTAATTAAGCTGGGTTCTCTTTGGCTTGTACCTAATCATCAGTATTAAAAAAATCTGCAGACGAGACTGTGACCTCCAGTTAAACATCTGTAACACCATTGTCTTCAAGGCATTTGCTGTGTGAATCCCTATTGTGCGACTATGTTAAGGACCGGTGTTACTGAGGACAGAGTATAACTCTAGAATTGGAAGTATAATTATAGTTTTGAGTAGAAATGTGATATGTTGGCAGTTGGGGTGCCTAAACTCTGGTTCTGTCTTCGCCACAACCTGTTTAATCTAAGTATAAAATTAATAGTCTAATAATGATTCACGGTGTATCTCAGGGATGCTGTCAGCAGCCTGCAAAGACTGAACAGACTCCCTGAAGGGTCCGTTCTAGCTCCAGCATTTTTCAACGTATATACAAGTGACATTCCACCAACATCCTCCTACAAGTTCATGTACGTGGATGACATTACACTGGCTACCCAGGCTTCCTCATTTGAAACCTTAGAAAAGGTTCTAGAACAGGACTTTAAAAGCCTTAGAAATCTGTTTCCAGGTGGTTAAAGCCAAATGCCTCAAACAATGGTCTCAGCTTTCCATTTGAATAATAGGCAGGTCAAGAAGACATTAAATATAAATTTCTGTGGGTCACTGTTGATGCACGATCGTAATCCTGGATAACCCTGGACTGCACATTCCGCTTCCGTCGACACCTTGAACAAACCGAAAGGAAAATGAAGGCCAGGGTCAACATCATACAGAAACTTGCAAGAACGTCTTGGGGAAGCAACATCTGCATACACCAACTATTGACACTAGCCCTACTCCATTCCACAGCGGAATATTGTGCCCCAATTTGGAGCCAAAGCCCATGCAATATTTTAGAGGACACAGAAATTAATGCTGCTTTTTGCATAACCAGTAGCAACCTCATGGCTATCACCATTGGTTAACATTGTGCCAGCAAATATCTGACAAGATGCTGCAACAGTTAGAGAGAACATAAAGATTGTGGCAAATACCACACTACTGCTCCACCACGACCTAGAAAACAAACACACACACGCGCCACTGATTAACCTTGAGAAAACCCTTCTGGTCTTGTGCCATGGCCCTCCTAGCAGAAGATAAAGACGTTAGCAGAAGATGCTCTGAAGCCTGGGCAGCTGCCAACATACAAAGCAGAAATCTAATCCATGACCCCAGCTGTGCAAGTGCTGGGCTTCTCCTCCCCATGGCACATAGGTAGGCTATAAACCATATCTGCACCTGACATGGGAGATATGCATACTTACTCCATAGAAGGAAAGTGAGGGAATCGCCGGACTACGACTGTGGCGTGGTGTAAACTGTTGGCAACATCACATCGGATGATTGCTCATCCTGGAGGAGTCACAGCCATTCAGGTGGCAACCCTATCTGCTCTGAACTGGATAAGAGACCTTAAGATCCAGCTATAGTCACATCGTTGCTTTCACTGTTCCACTGTTGCCATACAGAAGGAAGTAGTCTAATAATATTTACTTATCTTGCAGGGTGTTTTGAGATTGAATTAATTCATGTTAACAAAGAGCTTTATTAAAGTGAAGCCTCGCTCAGTGGTGCCATATAAGTACAAAGATCTTACTTCTATTATACCATGCTTGCATTTTCTCAGTGGGGGGTGGAAATGGAACAGTGAGAGCTACTTTGTGGTTTTGGGTAGTGGTTGTTTTTTTGTTTTTTGCTTTTGGGGTGGGGGGGACAGATGAGGAAGGAATGTTCTTCAGGATTACTCTAAAGCTTGTTTTTGTGTGTGTGCCCCCCTGCCCCCATGACAGTTGATAAGAAAAGCACCCAAGAAAAAAACTCTATGAATATTAGTTAAAGATGTTTTTTGTCTTTGGACAGATAGGGTGCTAAGTGTACAACATGTATGTAGAATGGGAACTCTGCTTGTACAATGTAAACCAGTTTTAAAACCATAAATATGTAGATGTTTTACTTGTTTTTAATGGCAGAAATATTAATGCTTTTACTTTATTTTGTCATCCCAGGTTTGCCTACAAAGATGAATATGAAAAGTTCAAACTTTATTTGACAATAATCTTGTTACTTGGTGCTGTAGCATGCAGGTTTATTCTTCATTACAGGTAAGGCAATACTTTTATTTCTGATTAAATATTTTAAATAAAAATATAGTATTGAATGTTTAGTTAGAATCCACTATGTTCTCTGCATCTCAGTATTGGAAGTTGTTATAACTCTATTGTGATCAGAGTTAAGAGGTGCTGTCAAGACAAATCCATAGTGCTGATCCTTAAAACACTTACACTTATGAGTAGTCCCATTTTCTTCAATGGAGCTATTGAAGTTATTCACGTGGAAATATTTGGAGGATCAGGCACCATATCTCTTAAAACCAATTTCCTTTCCTTTGCACCATAAATTATTACTGCTGAAAGAATTTTTAAATTTACTATTTAATAGGGCTGTCAAGCAATTAAAAAAATTAATCATGATTAATTGCACTGTTAATAATAGAATAGTTATTTAAATATTTTTGGACGTTTTCTACATTTTTCAAATATATTGACTTCAATTACAACACAGAATACAAAGTGTACGGTGCTCACTTTATATTTATTTTTGATTACAAGTGTTTGCACTCTAACAAGACAAAAGAAATAGTATTTTTCAATTCACCTAATACAAATACTGTAATGCAATCTCTTTATCATGAAAGTTGAACTTACAAGTATAGAATTATGTACAAAAATATGGTGTACAAAAATAAAACAATGTAAAATTTTAGAGCTTGCAAGTCCACTCAGTTCTACTTCTTGTTCAGCCACTCACTCAGACAAACAAGTTTGTTTACATTTGCACGAGATAATGCTGCCCACTTCTTGTTTACGATGTCACCTGAAAGTGAGAACAGGCGTTCTGATGGTACTGTTGTAGCTGGCGTTGCAAGATATTTACGTGCCAGATGTACATGCTTCCCCCACCATTCAGGGGACATGCGTTCATGTTGATGACATGTTTTTTGAGCAGAAAAAACATCCAAAGCAGTGCGGACCCAGACATGTTCATTTTCATTATCTGAGTCAGATGCCAACAGCAGAAGGTTGATTTTTCTTTTTTGGTGGTTTGGGTTCTGTAGTTTCTGCATTGGAGTGTTGCTCTTTTAAGACTTATGAAAGCATGCTCCCTACCTCGTCCTGCTGAGATTTCGGAAGGCACTTTAGATTCTTAAATTGTGGGTCGAGTGTTGTAGCTATCTTTACAAATCATTGGTACCTTCTTTGCGTTTTGTCAAATCTGCAGTGAAAGGTGCTGGGTCATCATCCGAGAGTGCTATAACATGAAGTATATGGCAGAATGCGGGTAAAACAGAGCAGGGGACATACAGTTCTCCCCCCAAGGAGTTCAGTCACAAATTTAATTAACGCATTACTTTTTTAATGAGCATCAGCATGGAAGCATGTCCTTTGGAATGGTGGCCAAAGTATGAAGGGGCATATGAATGTTTAGCATATCTGGCACGTAAATACCTTGCAATGCTGGCTACAAAAGTGCCATGCAAATGCTTGCTCTCACATTCTGGTGAAGAGGGCAGCATTATCTCCTGTAAATGTAAATAAACTTTTGTCTGAGTATCCAAGGGGTAGCCGTATTAGTCTGTATCCACAAAAACAACGAGGAGGCCGGTGGCACCTTAAAGACTAAAAGATTGATTTGGGCATAAGCTTTCATGGGTAAAAAACCCACTTCTTCAGATTCATCAAATAATGCCCAAATAAATCCCTTAGTTTTTAAGGTGCCACCTGACTTCTCGTTTTTGTTTGTCTGAGCAATTGGCTGAACAAAGAAGTAGGACTGAGTGCACTTGTAGCCTCTGAAGTTTTACATTGTTTTGTTTTTGAGTGCAGTTACGTAAGTTGTACTTTCAGGGCAAAGAGATTACACTACAATACTTGTATGAGGTGAATTGAAAAACACAATTTCTTCTGTTTATCATTTTTACAGTGCAAATATTTGTAATAAAAATGTACACTTTGATTTAAATTACAACACAAATACAAGATGTATATGAAAATGTAGAAAAATATCCAAAATATTTAATACATTTCAATTGGTAGTCTCTTGTTTAACAGTGTGATTAAAACTGCGATTAATCGCGATTAATTATTTTTAGTTAATTGCATGAGTTAACTGCAATTAATCAACAGCCCTACTATTTAATCATTTGTTTTTGTATTTAGCTCAGCTTGGACAATGATAGACTCATTGATTTTTTTTCTTGCTGGTGGTCATGTTCTATGACAGCATTGTAATTTTGGGACTGCAAACATTGCGGGGAATGTGCAAATCAAAGCAAACGTCCTTTCTAAATGTAAATTTAAAAAAAGTCTCTGGCAACTTCTTGTATTTAATAGTTAATGGGAGGGCCAGGTTCAAGTTTTGCTAAGTTCCCTTTTAAATCTGCCATGAATGCAACATCATTTGTTAAGGATGTAATTCCCTGGAATGCACAAATGTTTAGGGTCGTCTAGACTTTAAATTTTAGGATGTCAAAATAGAGGAGTTTTTCAGGTCTTGAAAACTGAGTACAGTGCTCTACTGTGTTGTTAGTTGATTGGATTTATATAGATCTAATAGTATCTGCTCATTGAATTAGCCTGAAAATGCCTGTGTAAATTGGATCATCTGCTTCTTCTGTGGAGAACTGCCTCCTTCAAATGGAATCAATGTCATCTCTACACACTTGCTCATCAGCCTGGGATCCAAAGTCTTTTATCACATAGCACTTTCCCAGTCTCCCAGAGTAACGGAGTCTGTTTCTCTCCTCCACCCGCTGCCCAGATTTGGAGAGTTGTTGAAGAAAAGGCACAGTGTAGGGGTTTTTCAGCAGGACTAGTCATGTGTAACATTAGGCATGTACCCAAGGATTTGCAGGATCAGGGCCTTAAGGTCTGTGGTTTCACACAAACTATTTTTCACTTACACTGTTCTTGGGGTAGGGAGAAGAATAATCTTGAAATGGATATTTATCATAATAAGGCTTGTTTGTTTGTTTACTCTTTTTAATAGGGTGACAGATGAAGTGTTTAACTTCCTGTTGGTGTGGTATTACTGCACATTGACAATAAGGGAAAGCATTCTCATCAGCAATGGATCAAGGTACTATATGATATTCCAAAGTAATTCAAAGCACAGGATTCACTTAAAACAAAAAGGCAAAGATGGTTTGTTGTTGGAATCCCAGTGAGGTTAGGATAAAAATCCTGCTGAATAGTCCTTTTTATTTAACCCTTTTAAAGCATCCATTTCCAAACACACACATTCACTTGGGGATGAGAAAAACATGGCAAGTTATGAAGAAACTGCCTTGATCCCTTACACCAGAGTGCTGAATGTGCTTTTATTAATAAGCTAGTTTTTAGTGAGTTAGTAATAAGCATCCGAAGAAGTGGGCTGTAGTCCACGAAAGCTTATGCTCTAATAAATTTGTTAGTCTCTAAGGTGCCAGAAGTACTCCTGTTCTTTTTTGAGTAATAAGCAAATCTTTCTTTATAGAAACTGAACTGGCAGGATTTCCTGTGAATGCAAAAGATTGACAGTCTAAATATGGTTTAATTTTCTACTTTCCTTTGACTACCTCCCCACACCTTTAACTCAGTCTAAGGCAGGGGTGGGCAAACTATGGCCCAGGGGCCACATCCGACCCTCCAGACATTTTAATCAGGCCCTCGAGCTCCCGCCAGGGAGCGTGGTCCAGGGCTTGCCTTGCTCTGGCGCTTCAGCTGGAGAGTGGGGTTGGGGGCTTGTCCTGCTCTGTGTGGCTCCCAGAAGCAGTGTCATGTCCCCCCTCCGGCTCCTATGTCTAGGGGCAACCAAGGGGCTCTGCACGTTGCCCCCCGCTCCAAGTGCCATCCCCACAGCTCCCATTGGCCGGGAACTGCGACCAATGGGAGTGGCAGGGGTGGCGCCTGCGGACAGGGCAGCGTGCAGAGCCATCTGGCCGCGCCTCTGCGTAGGAGCCAGAGTGGGGACATGCTGCGGCTTCTGGGTGCTGCTTGAGGTAAGCTGCCCGGAGCCTGCACCCCTGACCCCCTCTTGCACCCCAACCCTGATCCCCCTCCCACCCTCCGAACCCCTTGATCCCAGCCCAGAGCACCCTACTGCACCTCTAACCGCTCATCCCCAACCCCACCCCAGAGCCCTCACCCCCAGCTGGAGCCCACATTCCCCCCCTCCCCCCGCACTCCACCCCCCAATTTCATGAGCATTCATGGCCCGCCATACATTTCCATACCTAGATGTGGCCCTTGGGCCAAAAAGTTTGCCCATCCCTGGTCTAAGGTGACACTATTGTAAGCATAAGACATAGCTGAAGATCATCTGCATCACTGATTCCATCTCCCGGCAGATGTTAGATGCCTCCCCCATAATTTAATAATGTATACTTTCTCTGAGATGACACTTGATCTTAGCCAAAAGCTACATTTGATCTTAGTGAAAAGCCTACAGACAAGACTGTATTTTTGTAACTTTCCAGAATCCTTGTAATTTTGGAACTACATTAATATCTCTCATCCTTCTTTTAAAATCACAGTAGAAACTCTGATTCCATACTAAAAAGAATGCAGAGAAGCCTAACTGTGATCTGGATTTTGTAATGTGACTTATCTGGTTGCAGAAATAGATAATGAACACATTTCCACTTCTTGATAGATGTTTTGCTACCTATCTAAACTACAATGGTGGAGGAGGAGGGGGAGAGAATTGGATGTTAAAGTGGATATAATTTAAGAGGTAAAAATAGTACACACCTGTTAGAAATTAAAAATAAACAAAAGTCCCCAAACACTATTACTTTAAATACCCTCATAGTCTAAATTGTTTTTATCTAATGTTTCCTGTTTAAAAATGTATGCTTTCAATATAAATACCCTAAATTATTTGCAGATTCATTTATAGCTGGAGTTGCTCTTTAGAAGTTTCCAGTATTGCCAATTCAAGTTACATCATCAACATGAAAACCGCTAGTGTTCCCCAAAATATATACTTAGGTGTGACTGACTAAAGTGCTAGATGCTACTAATAAGTGGAACATTACTATAACTGAAAAAACACACATGAAAATTTTTGTTTTTCCATTTAGTTATTTAATGTATTTGACAGCATTTTGAGTAGCCAGTTTCATTGTTCTCCTTATAGTCAGTCAGTCTCTCTTGCTGAAGAGACTTTTATAAACATTAATGGAGGAGCAGAAAAATCTCTTGAATCTTACTTCAAAGGAATTTTAAAAAATAATTTCATAGTATTTAGAGCAGTGAATTAAAAAAACAAAATAGAATCTGCCCTCCTAAAAAACCAAAAACAGGTGACCGTCAGTCAATTTAAGATAAATCAAGTTGACCGCGTCCTTTTCAGTCAAACCATATTAGGGAATAACCTTGCACTTCTAGGGGACCTGACGTCATGACACCCCCCCCCCCCCCCCCCCCCCCCCCCCCCTCTCCCCCCCCGTGGGGCGTGTAGTGTCCTTT
>NC_048312.1:6831258-6878645 GCF_013100865.1 Trachemys scripta elegans | reverse complement strand
TCAGATTCCTTCGTCTGAGTGGTGGAAATTGTAGTTGCATTTTCAGAGTCCTATAGCATTCCAAAGAAGCATTACTAACAGTGGCTTTGAACTAGGGATGTCCTTCATTCCCCTTCTTATGGCTGGAAATATAGCCATTAAAAAACAAACAAGCTCCATGAGACATGAAACTACATTCTGCAAGATGACTTTTTGCCTGACTTTGTTGTTTAAGCCCTGTGTATATTCCACAAGACATCTGTAAGAAACAGTGCAAATGCTGAGATGTGCTGCATGCACTTTTAGCAGTGGTTATACCTAGTGCCATTTCAGGACCTCTCCAAATGTCCTAGTAGCCAGCCAACTCACATTCCTCAAGTGCCTGGTTAGAAAGGACAATAATTGGGTTGCTGCCTTCTTCTCACACCAGTTTTACACTGGTGTCACTCTAACTTCATTATTTCTTATGTACACTGGTGTAACAGAGACACATTATTGCTTGTGAAGTCAGATCTGATGGGCCCCTTGCTGTTTTGCTACTCATCCGTTGTAGATTGGCCCTCACTAGGGAAAGGGAAAACACATACACGATCTTGATAATGAATACACGCGCGCGTGCGCGCGCGCACACACACACACACACACACACTCTACTGCTGTATTAATTAGTTCTCTCTCTAATTTGGCTTGTTTGCCACACTTTGAATAAGCAAAACCACTTTACTTCAAATTCACTTGTGCATCCTTGTCCAATAAACACCACCCTGGGGAACCAAATGGCTTATAAACTCTCTCTTAATTGAACTTAATACATGAGTAAACCAAATAAAATGGTGGTGGTAGAAGATTTGTGTTGACAGCACAGCATACATATAATTAAGCAGTAATGAATGAGGTGCAGAATGTTTACTGGGATTTAATGACCAACTGGGAGGAGTTTGAGATAAATGGCCATAATCAGTCACTTTTCCAAAGCCTTGTACTAAAGTCATTTCTCCTGTTACATACTAAAAATGGAGAGGCAGGAAATCTCCATATGGAGTGGTGGTTGAGGGGTGTGTGCACAAAACGTTTCTGGGGAAACTCATGCCTAATTAGCTAATACAATTGCTTGCTGTCTTCAGAGATGATTCATCCAGATTAATCCGTATTACAGGTGAAGCTACAAAACTGAATATAATCACAGGATTGTAGCAACAATTATTTATAAGTACCAGCATACTGGCCTAAAATTAACTAATGTAGCCACAGTACTGTTTTTTAAAAAAATAAATAAATAAAAAATCCTCCTATTTTGCTTCTAGTTTCATTTCAGGAAAACAATTGTCTCTAGACTAGTGGTTTTCAAACTGCAGGTCACGACCCAGTACTGGGTCACGGAATGTAAGGCACTGGGTCGCGGTGGCTCTGGTCAGCATGGCTGACCAGGCCGTTTAAAAGTCCAGGCAGCGGTGCTGCCTGGTTAAGGCAGGCTAGTCCCTACCTGTTCTGACACTGCACTGCGCCCCGGAAGTGGCCAGCAGCAGGTCTGACTCCTAGGTGGAGGGGGGGGGCGCCACGGGGCTTTGCATGCTGCCCCTGAGCACCTGCTCTGCACTCCCATTGTCTGGTTCCCGGCCAATGGGATCTGGTGGGGGGTGGTGCCTGTGGCGAGAGCCATGTGGAGCCGCTTGCGCGCCTCCACCTAGGAGCCGGACCTGCTGCTGGCTGCTTCTAGCGCACAGCGTGTTCCGCGGTGCCAGGACAGGCAGGAAGCCTGCCTCCGCACCCCCGCTGTGCCGCTGACCAAGAGCTGCCTGAGGTAAGACTGCACCCTAATCTCCTGCCCCAGCCCTGAGACTCCCCAAACCCAGAGCCCCATCCCTGGCCCCATCCCAGAGCCTGTACCCCAATCCAGAGCCCTGACCCCCTCCCGCCCCCAGCTCTGAGCTCCCCCAGACCCCCCTCCTGCCATCCAAACCCATCATCCCTGCAGTCCTCACCCTCTGCCCCAGCCCTAAGCCCCTCCCACACCCCAAACCTCTCATCCCTAGCTCCATTAGGTCGTGGGCATCAACAATTTTCTTCAACTGGGTCACCAGAAAAAAAGTTTGAAAACCTCTGCTCTAGACCATTAATGATATCAAATGGCATGTGATTTACATTAAGAGGTTTAACCCTTAAATATCAGCTGCACATGGTGGTTGGGGGAATGGGGCATGCTTTCTAATAAAGAATTTCACAAAGGTGTCTTGTTTTGTTTTTTTGGTAGTTCTTTGTATTTCTGCTTGCATTTTGTCTTAAATTTCAGGAACATCAAGGTTGGTGTTCCCTGGTTGGATGGGCAATCACTGGAGGTCTCAGATGTGGATTGTGACTTTTACCTGCCTTTAATTGAAGCAGAGATGTTAAATCTTTACCACAGATCTTTGCTCCCAAGACTGTTTGTTTTAAAACTCTGAATTAAACAGACAGTCTGAATAAATATTATTTAACTTCTTTGAACTAGGTTTCACTTTGACAGCTCTGATGTCATCCTACCAGTTCCCCAGTTGTCTATAAAGTCTTCTAGGGAAAACAGGGCAGACGTGACCTGGATTGCTACTGTGGTGGCTTTTTTTTTTTTTTTTTAAATAAAAATAACCCCCAAACCATTTCAGGCCTTTGTTATGCACTATAAAGAAGCAAACAAGGCACAGCCACAAATCAGCGATAGAAATGTGGACGTCTATGAGCAGATTGAATGGGGGATGCAGGAGAAAGGGTTTGACAGGGAGCAGCAGAAGTGCTGTGCGAAAGCAAAGCAATTGTGGCAGGCATACCAGAAAGCCAGGGAGGCCAACCGTCAACTTGATGCTGAGCCACAGACCTGCCACTTTTGCAAAGAACTGCATGCCGTACTTGAAGGAAACCCCACCAGCATCTTGCACGTCTCCAAGGAGCCTGAGTCCTTGGCCCCTGGTGTGAACAGTGAGGAGGAGAAGAGGGAGGATGGGGGACGTGCAACCGTGAGCAGGGAAATTGTTGAGCTGTGCTGTGAGCCAGGACCTATTTGAGACTCCACGGTCTAGTCAGTCCTGGCAGTCGAGTACAGGTGAACCAGATACAGGGGAAAGAGCCTTGGGTAAGTGTGTAAATGTATTTCCCATTACAGTGATGGTGCCCCCAACTTAGCAGGACATAGCTATCGACTTTTCTTTCTTTTATTCATACTAAAAGAGCTAGTGGTACAACAGGTAACACCTGCTTTTCATTCCCCTGTGGAGTTAGGCAGGGGACTCCTTATGGAGCAGTTTATATACCTAAGGTTGTCCCTTGAATTCTCCTGAGAGATCTCAATGAAACTTCCACAGAGGTACTTTGCAATCTTCTCTGAAAGGTTTCTAGGGATGGCAGCCTTATTCCTTCCTCTGAGGAAGGATCCTTTTCCATGTCAGTCAGTGATAACTTTGGCAGGCACCATTTCATAAACAGGTTAGCAGCATGCTGGCCCAGGTGGCTTTGGAACGCCAGCAGCAACTGTGTTGTCTGTGCCTTTGTTACTCTCCAGAAGTGAGAGATCAGCTGAAATCACCACCACCTGTGGAAAGTGGTGACCGTGTTCAGTGCCATTGCCATATACTCAGTTTCATGCAACTGGGCCATTCCCACCTCATTTCCCTCCGCCCTGGCCAGCCATACTCACCATGTGAGTGGGGCCATGCACAAGCACTCCTAAGCAGAAAGGTCAATAAGCGTGTTTTGTTTAAAATTTTACGAGAATCAGGGAAGGGAGTTCTGAACTTTAACTTTTGCTTTCTGTTGTATAGTCACCTCTGTCTGTTTTATCTGCAGCTGCTTGAGGGCAGAAGGAGAAAAAGAGAACCCAGGATGGCAATTTCAGTGAAATCCTGGAAGCCAGAGCTGCGTCAGATCATGAACAGAGGCCCTGGAGGATGAATATTGCAGACGCTAGGGAGAAACACCAGGACATAATGGAGCTTCTCCGACAGCAAACACAGATGCTGCAGACACTAGTGGACCTACAGGGTCTGCAGTCCCAGGCTTATCTCCCTTTGCAGTCCATGGAGAACTCCAGTATAGCAACTCCCTATATCCCTACACCCCCTCAACATTCCACGTGGCATCAGGGACGCATCCCTACCCCTACACACTGGGAGTCATCCCGGACAAACACAACTTCAGCTACAATTGCTGTATGTATAGTTAACATGGACATGAATGTTCCATCCCCTTCTTTATGCTCTGTTCCATAAATTGATTAAGGTTGTAATATATTTGCTTTTAACTTTCACAGATATTTTTCTGAAGTGTTGTTGCTCAATAAAATTATTATTTGGAAAATAATTTCTGGAGAATGGCTGGCAGTCCTGAAAGCACCCACTTACTTGTGATTGTACACTTTGTCATTGATCCTATGAAATATTTCAAACACAGTGTAATAATCATAAATGTATAGCCTGCACCACAAAAATAATAGGTGCGCATCTATGAATACAACACTGATCATGCACCAAATGCCACACAGTTCTTAACAGGTTCCCAAACTTCAGGGCCAGGCAGAGCACAGTACACCAACACATTATTGTGACTCTTGTTAAGTGCTGTGTAGCTCCGTGTTGAGCTTTTTTGATAGCCTTGTATCTGGCTGTTCAAACTTGGCAGACAGCCATTCCATCTATGCCCTCCACCCTGGCAGCAACTTTTCTCCCTTTGCGACACAGACATTCTGCAGGACACGGGGCAGCTGTAACCATTGTGATGTTTTTCTCACTGAGATCCAATCTTGTGAATAAACAACACCAGCATCACTTCAGTCTACCAAAAGCACATTCGGCTGTCATTTTGCACCTGCTTGAGCCGGTAGTTGAATCTTTCCTCGGTGGTGTTGAGTTGTATGGTGTATGACTTCATGAGCTAGGGGAATAAGCGGTAGGCTGGGACCCCCAGGATCACTATTGGCATTTCAGCATCACCAAAGGTGATCCGCCAGTGGGGAAAGTCCCTGCCTGTAGCTTTCTGAACAGTCCTGTGTTCTTAAAGGTGCAACCATCATGTGCCTTTCCTGACCAGCCAACACTGATGTCAGTGAAGTGTCCCCAGTAATCCACGAGAGCTTGCATAACGACAGAAAAATAGCTTTCTGTTGATTAGCTCTGTGGCAAAGGGGTGTGATGCCAGAATAGGGATATGCGTGCTGTCCATTGCTCCACCACAGTTCGGGAACCTTATTGCTGAAAATCCATCTATTTTTGTCCTGTACATTGCCAAGAGTCAGTCATGTGTAGCAGAAGACTATTAATGGCCCTTCATACTTGCATGACAGTGATTCCCCTCCACAGTGGATTTTCCAACTCCAAAATGATTTCTCACAGCAGCAATCTAGCGTTGCAAGTTTCTATAGTGTGATCGCCACTCGGTTCTCCATTGTCAGTGCAATTCTCATTGTGGTGTCCCTGCACTGCAGGGCTGGATTGAACTCAGCACACAGTTCCAGGAATGTGGTCTTGTACATCCGAAAGGTTTGAAGCCATTGCTCATCATCCCAAATCTTCATTATGATGTGATTCCATCAGTCAGTGCTCATTTGTTGGGCCCAGACGCAGTGCTCCACCATTTGCACCTCTTCTGTGAATGCCACCAACAATCTTGAATTGGTTCTTACTGTGTCCCACAGCAATCTGACGGTTCTCCGCGGTGGTACTTGTCGTTCTGCAAATACTGGAGGATTGTGTGTCTTGTGCTTGCAGTGCTCATGACGAGTGCAGAACTGTGCAGGCTCCATGCTTCTGTCACACGTGGTGGACAGCAACAAGTCCTGTATGTGTTCGTGGTACTTTCAAAAGTGGTACAAATTACGTGATAGCGATGATGTGGGCTGGAGAAAGTTGGATGCTGGGAAGTTGACCTCTTGCTCCTAGTCTCCTGTGTAACTTGTTTCTGCCCCACCATGCATTGCCAAAACTTCCCAAAAGACAGTGCGGTGGATGGTGGTGAGTTGCATGCTGGGATACTTACTTATGGTGCACTGTGCTGTGCATTGACACAAGCACTCCTGGTGAGTACTTGCAGCGCCAGTGCAAGGCGCCAAGTATGCAAACGCACAAGCGATGTACCTTACTGTGGCGGCTTTAGACCACCGTAACTTTTGTCAGCAAAGTGTAGTGTAGCCATGCCCTCTCACTCACTCACCTGATGAGTTCCCGTAGTGTGTTGCTGATGCAACTTGTGAAATATCAGTTAGAAAAATATGGGGGGGGAGGTGTAGGTTCTGCTTCTGAACATCACATCCCTTTCCTGTGTGTGTGGGTTCTGCCTCTGAACATCACTCTGTTTCCTGCTGCACACAGTCACTTCTATCGCATCCTCTAAAATAAAGTAGCTTGCAGGCCTAAGGCTTGCATGGATGTTGCTGGTTAGACAGGTGGTGCCCAGAAGAGGGCATTCTGCCTCTAGGCTGATTTTGTGTGTGTGTGTGAGAGAGAGAAGTAATGGTGCTTACTCAGACTTCAAAATACTCTCTGCTATTATTACATAATTAAAATGTGGGGTGGGGTTCAGTGACCTCTGAGAGCATCCCCGACAAAATATATCCATTATGTATGCTGAGGAAAATGGAGAGGCCAACGGTTTGAACCCAGAATTGAGAGCCTTGGAATGTTATTCCCGATGGGATCTGGTTGGGGAGGATTAAGTCTGCTGCTCACTGGTGTGGGTTTTTTTTTTTTTTTTTTTTTTGTGACTGAAAGGGAATGGGAACTGTGGGCTTTCTTGGTATTTCTTGCAATTTCATTGACCGTTACAATTGTGAACTGTAGAGATAAAACAATGGCTGCTTTTGCTTCCCAGTAACATTGAATAGACTATGTATTTAATCTCACAGTGGTAGATTGTTTTGACTCAAGACAGTGTGATGTTCCTGTTTTTCAAACCTCACTTATTTTATACTGATTTTTTTATCCTAGCTCAAGAAATGATTAGTACTCACCTGGCCAAACTATTTTAGCACATTCTGCTCAGACTGAGATTGAATGTTCAATCTCAACATTGAAAGACTGGCTTTATATTTAGGGCGCATATTTGTGACTTTCTTCCCCACTGTCCTTCTTAATTACCTTTTCTTTTTAAGGATTAAGGGCTGGTGGGTGTCTCATCATTATGTCTCCACATTTCTATCTGGAGTAATGTTAACATGGTAAGTTTTTTCTCTTTACTCTGCTGACAGATTTTCATTAACGGTTTTAAACCCTCCTCAGACGCGTCTAAAGTGACCTGGTATAAATGTCTTTCCAGGCACTTACTGTAGCTTTGTGCCTTATGTTTTCTCTGGTGTGACATTTGGAATGATAAATATAGAACTACTGGAGAGTTCAGTTACAGCTCCATTAAAACAACAGCTCAGTAGCTGTAATGGGGGCAGCAAAATATCTGAATCTCCCTGATTTGCTGCTCTATATAAAGAGCTAAGAAATTTATATTAAAGAACAAGCAAATAAATCTCTCTATATAGACAATAAATGACGTGAATTATATTCAATAAATCTTTGGGTTTTTTACTTTCATTTTGCTGAACCCAGATTATAAAAGTAAACATTCAAACTCGTGGTTTTGTTTTGGGTTTAATTTTTATCTCCTGGTTAGGGTGATCATGCAAACAATTTGAATGTTTTGTGTAATTTAACAAAACCTTGATTAAAATAGTCTCACTTATAATCTTTTTTTATATATGTTTAATATAAAAATCCTTTTATTTCCATCACTATTTAACTTCTTTATTAAAACCACAGGAACAGAAAGTTATTATTAAAACAATAAAAAAAATTACTTCTCCCCTCAGGTGCACACACCTATTTTGATTGTTTTTTGCAAATATTGCTTAATGATTTGATCATTGGCTATAGAATACTGCCATTTAATTAAAAAGAAAAGGCAACATTCCCAGTTAGAGAAAAGAACCCAGGGAAACCCAATGAGATAAGTTGCCTACAACCCAGAGTTGTGATGTTTAGACATTTACTGACCTCATAAGCTTTGCCACAAGCTGAGAACTGCAGCCTAGTGGGCCGCACTGGATAACAAGAATAACTGCTTATGTCATTCACTTATGGGCTCAGACTTGACTGAAATAGGGAAAAGGAACTTTATATTAGTTTTTGTATTTCTTATTAAACCAAAAGTGTGAATCTTTTCTTTTTTACCCCCCTCTCTATCAGGCCAGATGGACTCATGTATCAAATGTTTCGCAATCAATTTTTAGCGTTTTCAATTTTTCAGAGTAAGTATATCTTACCTTGTTAATTCTTGAATGAAATATGGATTCTCTATCCTTCTGCCTCTTAAATACTAAGGTTCCGTGGGGGAGGGATAGCTCAATGGTTTGAGCATTGGCCTGCTAAACCCAGGGTTGTGAGTTCAATCCTTGAGGGGGCCACCTAGGGATCTGGGGCAAAATGAGTACTTGGTCCTGCTAGTGAAGGCAGGGGGCTAGACTCAATGACCTTTCGGGGTCCCTTCCAGCTCTGAGATAGGTATATCATTCGTATTAAACGAAGGGCTTGTCTACAGTTGACTGTTATAGTGCTTCACTATAGACACTACCTGTGCCACCGAGAGGCAGTAGCTATGTTGATAGCACTAGGTCAGTTGAAGAATTCTATTTAAACTGGGGGGGGGTGGGTTAGACCAGTTTAACTACATTGCTCCAGGGGTATGGATTTTTCACACCTCTGAGCCATGTAGGTGGGTCGACCTAATTTTTTAGTGTGGACCAGGCCTAAGTTCGCAGATAGCAATGAATTAACTTTTCTTACTGTTCGTGTTAGAGTAGCCACTGCAACATGATTTTGTTTTCTCCCGCCCAGTTCCAACTAAAATGAATAATTCCTTTGTTTTCCAGGCTGTGTACAGTTCCTACAATATTATTATCAAAGTGGTTGCCTTTACAGACTCCGTGCATTAGGGAAAAGAAACCACTTGGATCTTACAGTAGGTGGGTGTTTTTGTAACCCCTAATTTAGTTTTACAAAAAACATTTAATTTGCATTCAGCATCTAATTGACTTAAAGTTTTAAATGTGACTTCTCAAAAACTCTGTGGAAGTGAAAACAGGCTATCTCAAAGCCTTCCCAGAATCATTCCACTATCCTGCCCTGATCATTTTGAGTATGTGTGTTAGCAACAGGAGACTGAAACTAAATGATTTATGACCCTTTTGTTACGTTGGACAAAAAGGATCGTATTAAACTGATATTTTGAAGGCTTTGTAATCTTAAATGTAAAAATTATATCTTCGTCATTTGTCTTCTTATGTATAGCCATAGGCATCCAGGGTGGTTTACATAAAATGTAGAGCTCCTTGTCCTGAACATCTTATCTGAAGAAGACAGAAAATAATAACAGATGATGGTAGAGGAGAGTGGTGGGCCTGTAGGTACTAATTTATTTGTGTCTCCTAATGTTCTGGTTTTACAGAAGGATTTCAGTCTTGGATGTGGCGAGGGCTGACCTTCCTTCTTCCCTTCCTGTTCTTTGGGCATGTAAGTTGGAGAACCTGGCTCCTACATGGTGTCAAGTATCAGAGGGGTAGCCGTGTTAGTCTGAATCTGTAAAAAGCAACAGAGGGTCCTGTGGCACCTTTAAGACTAACAGAAGTATTGGGAGCATAAGCTTTTGTGGGTAAGAAGTGAGGTGGCATCTGAAGAAGTGAGGTTCTTACCCACAAAAGCTTATGCTCCCAATACTTCTGTTAGTCTTAAAGGTGCCACAGGACCCTCTGTGGCTCCTACATATTTCACTGATTTGTTTGTTTTGAACATAAAGACCAGGGATTTTTCAGAGTTAGTGCTGTAATTGTAGCAAAACACAAAGTTGCCTCTTGGATCACATAGTGCATATGCAAAAAGAACAGGAGTACTTGTGGCACCTTAGAGACTAACAAAGTGCCACAAGTACTCCTGTTCTTTTTGCGGATACAGACTAACACGGCTTCTACTCTGAATAGTGCATATGGTAACTGTGTTCCAGAGCAGGGAATTGAGTATCCCTTTTAGAAAGAAGTTATGATATGGTTGAAAGTAGGAAGACTAGTTTAACACAGATTATTCCAGAAACCTGTAGTCACTAGATTTTGCTCTCTTCTAATGAAAATACATCTGATTGGTTATTTTTCCGTATGAGATCATGAAGAAGCCCTTTAACCTTTGTAATTAGAGGAGTTTGCCATTGGAGTTCTTCTGTTTGGTTACCTGGCACCCCCTCTTTTAGTGATTGCATATGTCCCTTACGCTAGGTAGGTGTATGCATGTCTCATGCATCAGTGCCAGAGAGTTTTCCCTAGTGGTAACCTTAGAGGCAGCCCCATATGTCCACTGGCTTCCTCCTGCCCTGAGCCCGGGGTATAAATCGTGACCCACCCCACCCATCCTTTTGTTCTTCTTACCCTCCGTGGCTAGTAGTCAGAGCACTCCTGGGCTTTCCAGCCTAATTCCCCTGTGAACCGTTACTTATAGTTTAGCTTTTTTCATTTAGCGGTACTCACTGTTTTTAGTCTTTGGACATCCTTTCTTTTTAATTTATTTAATTTTTCTTTGGCTACAGCAGGATTCTGGGCCTTGCCCGGTCCTGGGGGAACTTATGCCAAGGTCTCCAGGTTTTAAGCCCTGCTTCCGCTGCCTATTAGTGACCTGAGGACTTGCCATTTAAAATGCTTGGCTGAGGGTCACATTAGAGACGGGTGTCTGATCTGCTGTGGCTTCCAATCCAGAACAAGAAGCAGAGAGAAGAGAGCCTTCGCTAACTTCTCATGGCTCTTTGCCTGGCGTCAGGGAACCTCCTCGTTTGGCACAAGGGAGTTCATTGACCACCTCTTGTAGGAGTGCTTCCGTGGTCTCTCCAGCAGACAGACTATAGGAGATCCCCTTCACCAGGGCCATCATTTTCGAGGCGCAAGACCACAGACCATTCCCATCTTTTGAAGCATAAGAACGCACTGACTTCTTTGAAGTCCTGGGTACGGGCCTCCTCTGCAATGGAAGGCCACTCTGGTACCGAAGATATAGTGCGTGCCCTTCAGCTTGCCATTTCCTGTACTAGTTCGCAGTACCTCTCATAGGGCTGAGCTGTTGACTCCTGTCTGCACCCCTGGACGTTGAGATGGGCCATCTCATGAGTGATGGCTGTAGATGAATCGTCCCTGCTTATGGTGGGGCAGCTGTCCATTTCGGTGCCATTCTGCCATTGCCACTGATTCAGGGCAAAGATCCTCTTCTGGCATCATCACAGGTGCGATGGCCATCAGCACCAACGTCAGGGTCTGTTGCGGCCCCATCGTTCTCAGGCCAGGTACCGCACTCATTGGCCTCCTCAGTAGGCCCCGGGTATGGCACCTCCACCTCATCACATGGTACCACTGTCTAGGAAGCCTTCAATGCTGCCACTGGTACTGCAGTCTTGACATAGATCCTGGGCTCCGAGGACGACTCCTGGTACCACACCACCTAGGATTTGGGAGTATTTTTACTCATAGTCAAAGTCAGGTTTCCCACTTCAGAGAGTCCAGGGCCGCCTCCTACTCTCACAGAAATTGTTCTGTCAAAGGCAGATCAAGGGATAGGGAACCCTGGCCTATGTATAACTGGCTTCTGATACTGTGTCAGCCACCTCATTGGCCATATTGGATGCCTTGGGGAATACCACCAGCATCGAGATCAACGTCTCTGCTTCTTCATAGAAGCAGATTGTCAAGAAGGGAGGCTTCCCACCTGATACCAAGGAACCACTAATGTTTGGTGCAGAACAGCATCCAGACACAGAATGGATGGACTTCCCCAATCAGCCTTGTGCCAGCAGTCTGCCTCAGCAGTGCAAGATCAGCCCCGGGAGGGTTCTGCCTTGCCTCCTTTGAATATGTCATCCTCATCGCCGGATGACGCGCTCCTACCAGAAGCTTCCTCCCCGGTTCTGGATGACTATAAAGTTACTAAAAAAGGATGGACACATCTCTTGGCAATCAAATGGAACTGGTGGAGGAGAATCCTCACAAGCTGATAAATGTTTTGCACTCAGCTACTTCAGCCTTTCCTGTACATGAGATGTTAATGCAGCCCATCAAGTCACTGTGGCAAATCCCCTCATTTGTTCAACCAATGGCTAAGTGCATAGAGCACAAATACCAGGTTCCATCCCAGGGGTTTGAGAAGGTTTATTCACACCCCACATCATGCTCACTGGAAGTGGCCATGGTAAATGAAAGGCACTGTCAAGGTCAAGCTAAGGCTATGTCCCCTGTTTGCCCCTGCTCCCCCTCCCCCTAAAAAAGGATTCAAATCAGTTAAACCTTTTAGGGAGAGAGGTTTATTCAAAGTGTGTGTGTGTGTGTGTGTGTGTGGAGGAGGGAGGTTACATCTTCATATTGCTGACCACCAGGCCCTCTTGGCCTGGTATAACTATTCAGATGGGAAGGCAGTGTCTCAGTTCATGAACAAATTGCCTGAAAACTGTAAAGAACAATTTCAGTCCCTCTTGGTGGCAGGTCACCTGGTTTCTCGATCAGCTGTGCAGTTTTCCAGTCTCCCTGAATCCACTTTTATTATTTTGAGGACAAATTTCCCTCCTCCCCCACTCTGGCTTCATTTTTATTTGGTGGTTGGGGGCATTGGGGGTATTTTATTTACTTCCACAATGTTTGTGGGGCATAGATCAAATATCCCCTTGCCTCTATGCCAGCTGCTAGTAAGTTTAAAAAACAACCCAAAAACCTGTGCAATATACATCACAATGTAATAATTCAAGCACCTCATTTTCAAAGCTCTGCCTGACTCCACCACCTAGATTTCTGCCTTCATTCTCCCCTCCATCCCCCAACTGCTTATGCTCCTAAATGCACTTTTTGTACCCTCCCACTCATAGCTTCATCCCCTTTTACGCTGCCCCTTATGCTTAAAGTTCCCTCCCTTTCTTTGGATACCATCTGATCACACTGCTTTGCTGAAATTCCACCTTCTAAAGATATTTTCCATGGAGCGTTTCAGCCATAATTCACCAACATAAGGAGTGTGTAATTGAAAATAATAAATACAAACTACACTCCACTTTGTGATTGGACCTTCATGTAGCTCTCCAGTATATTACAGATTTGTCCTGTACTGTCAGTGTCCAATTGAAGCACTGATCCTCCATCCTTTACTTGAGTAACCTCTGAAATCTCATAAAGAATGCAGACTCAGGCCCTTAAACTCTAAGCTCTCTGGGACAGGACCATGTCTTCTTTTGTACCACATGGTACACACTATGTGCCATGGATACATACGTAATGACGTGGTGATACTGGGTGCAGTATAAAATTTTAAATAAGAAAAGGGACTTAAAATGTACAAGTATTCCTCCCTTCTTGTAGATAAAACTACAATTGGAAAATCTACCTGGGAGAAATTGATTATTCTTGATTTGTTTTAAAAGGGGGGAGGCTCAATGTTGCTCTGCTGCTGTGGTTCATTCAAGACTAATTCCTATAACAATCTCAAACTCTTCAAAAGAATTAAAATGTTTTAATACCTTAAAACTTACTGTTTGTTTTGTAGTTGTTTTTTTTTCTTTAAATCAGCCCTCTCACCCACAGGGAATGCACCTGTAAACGAACATCATACAATAGAATGCACTTGTGCATGAAAAGCCTGAGTCACGTTAATGTGCTGACTTGTTGAAGAACCAGACTTAAATATAAATAGCTATGCAGTGTTTTACATAATCCTTCATGGTCTGCAACCAGTATCTTACCCGTACCTCATGCATAGATGTGGCTTCCAAATTCAGATTTTTTTTTTCTTTTGCCAAAGGACACACCAGCATGTCAAGTAGCTTCCCTTGCTGTGCTAATTGCTAATTTACAGCAGACTAAACTGTTTAACAATCATTTTTATTTTTATTATATTTTTAATGAAGTGGTCTCTCTCTCTCTCTCTCTTTTTTCTTAGTTTTGGCAGCTCTATAATGCAATCACACTTTTTGAACTGTCTAGGCATACGGAATGCAAAGAATGGCAGGTAGGTAACTCTGTTTACAATAAACAAGAACTCTGATATCATTGATCCAAATGCCTTAGTCTGAAAATTGACATAGAATTTGTCAGAATAACTTCCTTTGTATCAGTTGAATACAATACCACACAGAAGGTAGCTATAAAGTATATGGCAGTATCCACTTTATTACTGATCTTTAAGGATGCTGATACTTTTCTACTTAGTGTTCCTCATTGCCAACGACATGTACACGTTTTCTCGAATTCAGTTGCTTGTATTGATCTTGATATAGAATGATGTGAATCGCTTGGTAAGATGGGCTCAAGCAAACAATATGCATTCAGATATGGCTAAATGGAAACTTATACATCTAGGAACAAAGAATGTAGGCAGGCCATACTTACATGAGGGGGACTCTATCCTGGGAAGTAGTGACTCTGAAAGATGTGGGGATCATGGTGGATAATGGGCTGAACATGAACTCCCAGTGTGACTCTTTAGCCAAAAAAGCTAATGCAATCCTGGGAGTATAAACAGGGCAATCTTAAATAGGTATAGAGAGGATATTTTACCTCTGTATTTGGCCCCGGTGTGACCACTGCTGGAAGGTTGTGTCCAGTTCTGGTGCCCACAATTCAAGAAGGATGTTGATAAATCGGAGCGGGTTCAGAGAAGAGCCATTAGAACAATTAAAGGATTAGAAAACATGCCTTGTAGTGATAGACTCAAAGAGCTCAATATATTTAGTTTAACAAAGAGAAGGTTGAGGGGGCGTGACTTGATTATAAGTACTTATATGGGGGACAAATATTTGATAACGGGCTTTCAGTCTAGCAGAAAAAAGTCTAACATGATCCACTGTCTGGAAGTTGAAAATAGAGAAATTGGAAATAAGGTGTAAATTCTTAGTGACGGTAATTAACCACTGGAACAATTTGCCAAGAGTCATGGTGGATTTTCCATCACTAACCATTTTTAAATCAAGATGGACATTTCTCTATAAGATATACTCTTCTTCAAAAGAAATATTTGGGGAGTTCTTTGGCCTGTGTTCTACAGGGAGGTCAGACCTTCTGATACCTTCTGGCCTTTGAATCTGTGAATCCAAATGAAATCTAGAGGAGTCATTGCGCACCCAGTAGGGCAGGGAATCTCATGTGGTGGGCTGTTGGGTTTTTTTTTATTATTAAAATTCAGCAGGCCCCATGCCCTAGCTCCATCACACAATCTAGCATTCAGATTTTATTTCCTAGTAAAAAAGGAGGGACGCACCCTCCAGTGTTAGCTTGATATCTTCTTATTATTCATGTAGTTCCTCTCATATAAATGGACGTTCCTACATATGCTGAGGCTTGGGACTAAATATAGCCCTGGCATAAGCATGAACAACCTCACTTTCTTCAGGGTAGTTGAATTGGACCATGACGTCTCCCAGACAGTGAAGTAGCTTAAAAATAATCTGTGTACAAATGTAGTAAACTTTGTTAAAGGCTGTAAATTCCCATTTAAATGATCATGATAAAAGTATACACTTAACTGAATAATCCATGTGAGTTCTGTATATTGGACTAAGATCTTCTCCCTCTATATGTGCCCATTGCCCCTACTACTGCTAACAGAATTGTAGGTCTGGTGGTGGGGCAGAGACCAGGACAGTCCTTCCCAAATTCTGTGTACAATCTGAGGCATGAGATTTGGTTACCTCCTTATCTTAAGGACAAATGTTGGTTATAAAATAGGACAATAGAAGTCAGAGGTTGAAAACACCCAATATATCAGTCTTGCATGGAAAGTCTATAAACTCCTTCCATAGAACTCATGTCGAAGGGAAGACCTGTTATTTTGTATACAACTTTCATATATAGTGATTGACTTTTTAAGGCAAGTATCAAGTTTGCCTGATATTGGCGGGGGGGCGGAGGGGGAGGTTGTGCATGTGTTACTTATGGCCAGGACCTCCTTATCATTTTAAAAAACCCTTTCAAATCTCACTGCTGTCATAATTGGAAGATTTTTACCAAATGGATCATCACTTTTGTGTGTTTTTTTTTTTTTTCCCCCCCACCCCCAGGTTTTTGTACTGGCTCTCACATTTCTGCTGCTCTTCCTTGGAAACTTTCTTACTACTTTAAAAGTGGTGCACACTAAGCTTCAGAAAAACAAAGACGAAATGAAGAAACTGTGAAACTGGGTTGCAATGGTGGATCTCTCTTCTTTCCACTCTTAGCAAATAATTTATCAGACTGAACCTGGTAAACCACAGTTATATTGCAAATAAACCTTGGAAGAAATCCTGTTCGTGTTATGCTAAGAATGTGAACTCTCCCAGCACAGACTGCTGTACAGTATTATGCAAGCACTGCTCTCCAGCCTGCAGCCCTATTATTTAAGTATATTTAATACAAAACACATTTGGTGTTTTTCCTTTGTATATACAGCAGTAATGTGGCATGCACCTGCCAGAACAAACGCCAGTCTAGGGAGAAAGTGATATTTACTGTAATTCTGTTCCTTCATCTCTTGTTTTGTTTTTGGGTTGGGTTTTTTTTTTGATCCAGCATTATTTTATTTCTGAAATTCCAGGTACTACATTAGTAAAACTTTAAAAATGTTTTAGGTCAACCAGTAATGCAGACCTAATGTTTATTTCTAAAACTGTTAATTAAAACACTACATTTTCAGTGGCCTATGCTAACCTGTGTGTACTGTGAAACTTGCCCATATTTGTACCATGCTGCTATGCACCCTTTTTAAAAACTATTTAAAGAACAAACTTTTTTTTTAAGTTAATGGTTTAAATGTTATGTTTTGTTATTGGCTTTGTTTGCAGGAAGCCTGGTGATATTCAGCTAGAGATCAGGTAATCTGGTCAGCCCTGAAAAACGCACAAAATAAATAGTACAACACAGAGCTGTTTCAAGACCTTCTTTTAAATGTTGCCTTTACCATGGTTTTCCAAAACCATGTTCTTCTGAACATGGCTCTGACCGAAGGCTGTAATTGCAGCACTGGGGCCTCTAATTTCATTTGTGAAAAGTGTTCACCCACAGGTGACATGGTGTTTTGTCTTATTATTTTCCTGTGTGCAATTCATTCGAGAGCATAGCGACTGTGTGTCTGGTTTCACCTACATAGTTGTTTATGGAGCACTTAGTGCACTGGATGAGGTAAATAGAATTAGTACCACCGTACTTGTCAATCTCAGGCATTGCTTTTTAGAGTATTGTATACTGAATTTTTGCCTATATGCTATAGCTTGCTTTGCAGTAAAAAATTTTTTTATCCCTCTTTGTTAAGAAAACACACATCCACATCTTACTATGTTTTTCCATCTAATGAGGGCTGTGTAGCTCCTGAATCAGAGCTTTTTCTATAGAGCAATGGAGGTTTTCCCTCCTTCCCTTCATGTTCAGTCTGAGCATACTGCCTCTAGAGATGAGTAGAATGTCCAAAGCTTGTTTTGGATTTACAAATTATTCCATTTTAAGCTTGGAGGTACGTAAAGGCCTCCATGAATCTTAATGGTCCTTGGATTTTTTGCAGGCTTGTTTTGGGGTCAATTCCAAGTTAACAAAACCTCTGCATCCCATTAGCATACAACACAAAGGAAATAGATCACTCCAAGGTGGATTTTTCTATCAGCTGAATTCACAACCAAATGAAGAGAAGACTGGAAATGTACTGTTTCTAACCTGACCTTTGGAATTTTTCAGGCTGTTAGCAGGAATCCTGGCAAAGCTCCCAAACAGAGAAATAACTGACATGCTATGAACACAACCTACTTCCCCCAGGATGGACTGCATATTACAGCCCAAACCATGGCATATTTCAGAAAAAAAACCTCTGCTGCAAAATATCGTTTTAAAACGTGCTTTTTCTGTAGTGTCACATTATTGTGAAAAAAATCTTCCGCTAACCTCACGTACAGAGAAATTTCTCACAAAACTTTAAAGCCTTGGAGTGCAGGTACTAATTTGAATGGGATGGTTCCTCTCACTTAAATGGGAAGCAACTAGGACACCTGCATGCATTGTTAACTAGATGTCCTTGAAGGTAAAATAGTCATTGTAGGGTAGCAGGGATGATTTCACCATGTAATTCTTAACACACATGTAAGTAGCACAGCTCAATTTGCCACACATCATACAAGCACACGGTGTTGAATAAATTGCACTTTTGTTTATTTTAAAGTAAGTTTTTTGCTTGTATTGCACATTCGATCCTCTCTCTGGGTATTAAAATAGTGGCAGCTGCTGTTACCTGCCAGAGGTAAAGCATTTAGCAAGATGCATCATATCTGCACTGAGTGGCTTTCTGAGTAGACTATAATGAAGGATGTAAAACACTTTCTATTATCATAAATCCAATCTGGAGAGACCACACAATAGATTTCCAAACAGCTGCTATACGAAGTGGACATTCCAATAAAGGTGCAGCAGAATAGTACATAGTTTGGGGCAGTTGCTTGAGGCTACTCTGAGAAGAATGGTTAATAGAGCTGTTGCTTTGTAATTATAATTAGAACTTATCAATATAGAACTTTGATTTTTATCCTCTCTGAATCTGCTCTGATTTAACTTCACTCTTCCTCTGAGAGATGTAGCCATTTCTATCCTTTCCATGTCAATTCAGCAGTGAACAAGACGAATAAATCAGCCAGAACTACCAGCACCTATGTGCTAGAATAAAACTATGAGCAATAAAGACTGCCAGTCAAACTGTCAATGTATAAATAAGAGTGGATTTGGAACCTGGCTGACAGTCATTTACGGTCAGGAACAAAATCCAGATAAACATAGCCATCTACCACAAACTAATATTCACAAAGCACTTTGAAATCTTCCTATGAGGTGTAACAAAAAGCACAATATTACAAAATCAAATTTTAAAAATAAAATCAAAGTGGGAATAAAAATGGACTGAAAAAAAATTATAAAAATAAACTATTGGTAATAAATGTATCAAGATTTTAACAAGCTCTTCTATAGTCCCAGTGGTCTGGATCATCATAATATCGAACACCGTTTCCTCTCTTTTCGGCGCTTAGCTTTTTTCATGGCATTCAATGCAATATTTGTTGCTTCTTTAAAAACATCCTCTATGTTTTCTCGACACTTGGCTGAGCACTCCAAATAAGCTTGTGCCTTCATCTGCTGACAAGTTGCTTCACCCTAGAAGAAAGGAAGGTAACAAACGTAAGTGTTCTTGGAGTTACAGAGGGAAGAAGTGAATAATTCTGAAGATATCTTTATACAATGGGGTCAGGCAAAAGAAGGCAGATGCTTTTGTTTGTAGAGTTAAAGAATAAGTAGTAATAGTAGTCCTAAGCACTACTGTAAAACACATATTTAATAATAAATTAATAGGTTCCATTTATAGAACAACTATTGATTTTTTTAAAAGATTAATCTAAAAGCCAGTTTGGAAGTGCAATGCAGTGGAGATTTCTTGGTTGCCTACCTTGTTGTGTGTTAAAGCCCAACTTTTTTAAAGTTTAGGCTCTAAACAGAACCTCCAAAACCCAAACTTGAATGCTCAAATTAGCAATAAGGTGTGTATCCAGTCTGTCAGGACCCATATTTGAAAATTGGGCCTACAGTACAAACAAATTGACCCAAGCGCAATTTTACATAAATTTTCTCCACTTTCAGATGTCAGCAGGCTCCAGAGGGGGAGGGATCAGTGTTTGAATCCCAAACTCAGTTCTTAGCATTAGAAATATCTTGTGTTGCATGAGTGGCCCTTTCAGCTTAAGCCAGGAACAGAGTGGATGAGTTTCAGAAGATGACTCAACCAGAAGGATGGGTCAGTTTTAGGTAGGGTATTCAATGAGGAGGAAATGGAGCATAAGAGACAAGAAATCCTGAAGCACACTGCCCCCAAAAGAAGCTTCTTACTAACTGATAGCCATAAGAATTCTGTATATTTACGTTTCTACAATACAAACTGCTGGTATATGCCTGTTATCCATTTGGTGATTGACCTCTATCTGGAAATGTATACTGTATCTATATGTCAGAGGAGTCTGAAGAATCCACTCAAAGCTGGGACTGAAGCCAGAGTATTTAGGGACCAAAGCAGCAGTCCCATATCTTGAGCTGAAGGAAGATCTCCCCCGTAGGAAAGTTTTAGTTTGCCACATTGTTGTAAAGGGTCTGAAAAGTTTGTGAACTAGGGGCTTGTCTTCACTACCAGGATAAGTTGACCTAAGTTACACTACTCCAGCTACGTGAATAATCTAGCAGGAGTTGACATAGCTTAGGTCGATTTATCCCGGTGTCTTCACTGCGCTGCATTGACGGGAGACGCTCTCCCATCGACTTATTTTAATCTTCTTGGGAAGCTGGAGTACCAGGTCAACCGGAGAGTGCTCTGTATCCTGCTAAAATCGACCCCTGCTGCATCGATTGCAGGAGCGTTGATCTCCCTGGAGTGCAGACTCGCACTCAGTCCTTTTAAGCCATACTGATAGATTTTCTTAGAAAGGAGCTTTCATAAATGTCTACACTTTCTTGTGGGAATAACAGTATCAAGGCTCCTGGCAGCACCTGAGCTGAAGTAAATAATAAAATATTATATGCCTGACATTGGTGAAGAGAGTCGCTAAGTGCAATGGAGGCAGTATGCAGAATTTCACAAGATGATAAACATTTTCATTTCTGACTGACTGGAAAGAACACTGTAATTTCTGACACCGATGCAGCAATAGTTCCTTTTTTAATATTGCAAAATTTTGGTACACCTCAAGCTGTTGCCCAAACTTGTATACAGAATACTCAAATTTTGCTGCTGTCTTCGTGACCTGTAGCAGGAGGGATGACAGTCGTTACAGGAAAGAACAAGGAAGCAGCAGACCTAGGTTCTAGTTTCATTTCTGTAGATGCTTCCTGTGCAACAAGAAATAAGTCACTCCACCACTGACTAATCATCCCCATCTGTAAAGTGGGGATAGAGATACTTGCCTACATAACATGGGTGTTGTGAGGCTTGGTTAATGTTTGTAAAGTGGTGCTTGAATGGTAAATTTTGCATCAATAAGCAACAGTAACCTTTGAGGTGAGATGCTCCTTTCTGTGTCAAGATTTTCATGGCAGTGCTTACTATTCATGAGTAATAATACCATATTATAGGAAATGTACCTATTGCTTGTGCAAAGGACAGAACTCTTAAATGCAATCCTCTTTACCTGGTTATATGTGATTGGTTCCTGCTCAGAAGACATGAGCTTACGTAAATGTTCTTTGTCCTTTCGAAGGTCTGTTTTGCAGCCGATAAGTATTAGAGGGACTCCCCGGCAGAAGTGACTTACTTCAGGATACCACTGATGGTGGAAAATGAAACTTAGGTAAGCTTTTTAAAAAAAAAAAAAAAAAAAAAAAGACAATGCCTAGGAGCAAAATCAGCATTCAATTTACAACAAAACTGTAGAAAGTATCCAGTGCTAGGAACAGGGTAGGATATTATTTGTTTAAGTGAGTATTTATAGATATACCGCAACCTGACCTGTAAATATGTGGGGCCCCTCCTTTCCTTAAAGTACTCAGAGGTAAATTATGCTCTGCTCATGGAGGGTTAACTCTGCATGGGACTTCCTATATCTCAGTGGTTCTCAAACCGTGGGCCGCTTGCAGCCCAATCAGCACACAGCTGCAGGCCATGTGACATCCTCAAGGCCATACAGGTAGTATTAGATGCAGCCCACAGAACACACTGGTAAATAGGTTGATTGAAAACCATTGCTATATCTCCTACATCGTGTTTTAAGACATGAGCAAAGATTGAGAGAGAGCAGTTTGGAAAAGCTGGCAGTTTCTTTAGGACATGAACTTGCATTCCTTGCACACCCAAAATTTCTATCCTGGGCAACGAAATGTTGCTATTGACTTCAAGAAAGCAGGATTAGCCCCATAACGAGCACGCTTTCAATAAAATAGCCAATTGAAGTAATTTTTTTTTTTGACTGAGCAGCTGCTGCATCTAGACCGTATCAGAGGGGTAGCTGTGTTAGTCTGAATCTGTAAAAAGCAACAGAGGGTCCTGTGGCACCTTTGAGACTAACAAAAGCATTGGGAGCATAAGCTTTCGTGGGCAAGAACCTCACTTCTTGCATCTGAAGAAGTGAGGTTCTTACCCACGAAAGCTTATGCTCCCAATACTTCTGTTAGTCTCAAAGATGCCACAGGACCCTCTGTTGCATCTAGACAGATTATATAATGAAAGCACCTAAAAGCCCCAATCAACATCAGGTACTATATAATCATATAGGTAAGATATGGTCCCTGCCCCCCCAAAGAGCTCGCTCACACTAGTGTAAATCCAGAATAAATCCTCTAAAGTCAGGTACAAGATCAGAATCCAGACCAGTCGTACTTAGTTTCATTTATCTGTTTTTAGTCTTAAGCTTTCACTTTGGAGCATCACAAAGACTGAACAGAAATACTAAATTCAAAGATATAAAGAGGTGCCTACCTCTGTCTCCCCTATACCCAATACCATACATCACTAACTTTAGAATCAAATTCACCTCCATTACACTCAAATCTAGTGTTATCTCACTGTTGTTGATTTCAGAATTGCTTAGAAAACAGACTAAATTCCAAACCCTTTGAGTGAAGGGCTAGCCCATCATATATTCTGAAACAGATGGAGTGTATGTTACTTAGGGTACGTCTATACTTCCTTCCTGGTCCGGATGTAAGCGATCGATCTTCGGGGATCGATTTATCGCGTCTTGTCTAGACGCGATAAATCTATCCCGGATCGATCCCGGAAAGTGCTTGCCATCGACGCCGGTACTCCAGCTCAGCGAGAGGAGTATGCGGCATCGACGGGGGAGCCTGACTGCCGCATCTGGACTTTGAATTCCGTTAATAACGTAGCTGAATTTGCGTACTTTAGTCCGAAGCTGGGGGTTAGTGTGGACCAGGCCTCAGAGAGATTAGAGGGACACTGACAGCTATTATACTGAGGCTTTTTTTTTTTTGCTTTACTCTTCAATGTTTAATACCATCTTAAAAATTTTTGAAAATAAGAATTTTGTTCTAATTTATACAGACTGACAGCAAGAATAGCTGCGCCCACTGACAGTGTTGATAAAGAGTCAATAGAGTGAAAACCAAGAGTGTGGAACACTTCTTATTTTTTACAGAGTTTATAAAAAAAATTTTTTTAAGGCAGTGATGGAACTGTGGATTTTAACTAACAAAGATTTATGATCCAGAGGACATTCTCCATCAGAGTACAACCACTTTCACGTGCTGTAGGTCACATTTTGAGCCTTAAGTGTGCAGTAGTCTCCCTTTAGATGTTTCAGCCTAAAGATCAGTAATCAATCACAGAACTGAAACTAAGTTATAGTAAATTTCTCTTAGTAACTCGAGCAAGGGGATTGACCTTGAACTTTCTGCCTTCTGGATCTGGGGTCCCAGTCAACCTTGCAGCAGGGGGTCACAAATAGGATGACTTGTTGTTAAAAGCCAGGTGAAAGAGTTCTTTGGGGCAAATAACAATAGAACAAAAATATATGAATAAAAAGAGAGGGAGAGAAGACAAGCTTCATATGAGGTACTCCTGGAGAATTAGATCTTGCTCTTCTGATTTCTCTGTATTTTTTTTTATATTGTATTGAAACTAAGAGGGCCCTAAACCCAATCCCGAAATCTGAACACCCATAAATGTTGGAGAAACTCTTATCCAGATCTCAGAACTGTGTCTCAGGCCCATTGCTAGATGTGTGGTGATAAATGAACAGTGCATTTATTAGTTATCTTAGGGAGTGGGGCTGCTAAAATCAATCAGGTTGTTACAAATCAGTCATTGTCACCCATATAGCATAGTAAATTTAACATGAATGAGCCAAGTAATTATGAGGTCTCTTACCTTAATTAAAACGTTATCATAGCTAGTAGGGTTCATAACATCATAACAAATTAAGACCATGTTTGTATTCTGGTATGAAAGTGGTCGTAGCCGATCATAATCCTCCTGCCCTGAAACATGGGAAAAAAAGTGATAATACTTTGGATAAAAAAACCTCATTCTTTATATTACAATGCAGATATTTTAAAATGCATTCCCATTACCCGCAGTATGTCTTGTCTTAAAAACAGTAATGACAGATTGTAAACATTTTTAATAAATCATTGGCCTTAATAGGATGAGTTCCTTGTTTGAAAATGTATAAGAAGATATGTTTAAGAGAATCAACTTTATAGTAAAAAGATCTATAAACATTGAATTCTTGTGAAATCTCAGTATGAAGCAAAAGGATTTTTTGGTCTAAATGTTCAATATTTTGCAACTTGGTACTAAGCAGGACACAAAGCCATATGGTGCAGGATCTGAAACATGAAGGCTGGATTGTCATTCACTAGCAGAGACAAATGCAGGAGTCTAGACTGGAAGCTTATTACTGATTAAAAACCTGTGGAATTGGCAAGGGTCGTATTGACATACAGGGTTCAATGGGCAGGAAGCATGCCTACTTTTTGCCAGATGTGAATGCAGCATAATAAAAAGGCTTAAATAACAAATGCCCCTCTCGTACCGACGTCAGTGAATGGAGCAAGGTAATGAGCATGACAACTGCCACCCCTCAGATGGATTGCCATCCATTAGTGAGCACGTAGCCTCACCAAGCTACACCGCGCAGCATGCCCAATTCTAAAGAGTACTACTACCAGCTGCTAGCTGATTTTACATGATACACAGCAACATGAGCCAGTCTTAACTGATCTATGAAATGGGCCTTAAGAGCTGCTGATGCCGCCTGGAAATGTTTGTAAAAATTTCCTTTTAGGAATAATTTGACGTGCGGGGAATTCATTTTACTATTCACACATATTCACATGAGAAAACTGGTCTGCTTATTTCCCTGTATTTATGACATACCAGTCACCTTCAAACCAGAGCATTGTGATGTCACACTGAACAAGCCTCTGGAGGTGGCCAATCAGCACCAGAGGCAGTTGAACTAAGAAATCAAAGATCCTGTTTCATCAAAGGCCAATACTTCAATAGGATGTTTTTCAAAGTTTTCCAGAAGGCACCAGCGGATGTTTAAGAAGACAGTGAAGACTCTGATGACCACTTGAGTGCTGACCCATGTGTCAGGTATGTCAGCAGGAAGTTTTTGACTTTCCAAGAAGTGAGTCAGGGATGCCAATCCTTTTTGCATTATTATTTTCATATATTTACTGAGCACCATGTGTGCCTGATACTATACAAAAACACAGAGGCAATTCCTGCCCAAAGGCGATCACAAATAAAATCTTTGCATCAGCATTACGTAGAGCGTACCCCTCTGCTAACCATTATTTCAACATACTTTCTAATATACAGCTGTTGTATCATGGTATTCAACACAAAGCCCTACACTACTTATTGTACTCAAAATGCTTGACTCCAAGGCCTTGTCTACACTACGAGAGTAGTTCGATTTTACTTAAATCGAATATTTGGAATCGATATTGCAAAGTCGAACGTGTGTGTCCACACTAAGGACAGTAATTCGACTTTGTGAGTCCACACTAACGGGGAAAGCGTCGACATTGGAAGCGGTGCACTGAGGGCAGCTATCCCACAGTTCCCGGAGTCCCCGCCGCCCATTGGAATTCTGGGTGGAGCCGCAAATGCCTTCTGGGTAAAAAAAAAAAGGGGCCAGGGTGCTTTTGGGTAACTGTCGTCATCCGTCCATCACTCCCGCCCTCCCTCCCTCCCTGAAAGCGCCGGCGGGAAATCATTTCGCGCACTTTTCAAGTCATTGACAGCGCGGACGCCACAGCACTGTGAGCATGGAGCCCGCTGCAACCATCGCTGCAGTTGTGGCCGCTCTCAACGCCTCGCAGCTTATCATACAGGTTGCCCTGAGGCAGATGCAGAAAAGTCAGGCGAGGAGGCTACGTCAACGCGGTGATGGCCTGAAGTCTGAGAGTAGCACAGACCTCTCAGAAAGCAGGGGACCCAGCGCCGAGGACATCACGGTGGCAATGGGTCATGTTGATGCTGTGAAACGGCGATTCTGGGCACGGGAAACAAGCACTGAGTGGTGGGACCGCATAGTGCTGCAGGTCTGGGATGAATCACAGTGGCTGCGAAACTTCCGCATGCGGAAGGGAACTTTCCTTGAACTTTGTGAGTTGCTGTCCCCTGCCCTGAAGCGCAATGACACCCGGATGCGACCAGCCCTGACTGTCCAGAAGCGAGTGGCCATAGCCCTCTGGAAGCTTGCAACGCCTGACAGCTACCGGTCAGTCGCGAGCCAGTTTGGGGTGGGCAAATCTACCGTGGGGGTTGTTGTGATGCAAGTAGCCAAGGCAATCGTTGATGTACTGCTGCCAAAGGTAGTGACCCTGGGAAACTTGGAGGCGATCATAGATGGCTTCGCAGCGATGGGATTCCCAAACTGCGGTGGGGCCATAGATGGAACTCACATCCCTATCCTGGCACCGGACCACCAGGCCAGCCAGTACATTAACAGAAAGGGCTACTTTTCCATGGTGCTGCAAGCACTGGTGGACCACAGGGGACGTTTTACCAACATCAATGTCGGATGGCCGGGCAAGGTTCATGACGCTCGTGTTTTCAGGAACTCTGGTCTGTTTAGACGGCTGCAGCAAGGTATTTACTTCCCGGACCACAAAATAACTGTTGGGGATGTGGAGATGCCTATAGTCATCCTCGGGGACCCAGCCTACCCGCTAATGCCCTGGCTCATGAAGCCCTATACAGGTGCCCTGGACACTGAAAAAGAACTCTTCAACTACCGGCTGAGCAAGTGCAGAATGGTGGTGGAGTGTGCTTTTGGACGTCTCAAGGGGAGATGGAGAAGCTTGCTGACTCGCTGTGATCTCAGCGAAACCAATATCCCCATTGTTATAGCAGCTTGCTGTGTGCTCCACAATCTCTGTGAGAGCAAGGGGGAGACCTTTATGGCGGGGTGGGAGGTTGAGGAAATTAGCCTGGCTGCTGATTACTCACAGCCAGACAGCCGGGCGATTAGAAGAGACCAGCGGGAAGCGCTGTGCATCCGGGAGGCTTTGAAAGCAAAGTTCCTGAGTGAGCAGGGTAACCTGTGACTTTCTAATTTTGTGAACAGAGAAGCCTTCACCCCACTTCCAACACACGTTTCAAAATAAAAATAGTTCTACTTTGTTAAAGCACACCGTTTTCTTTAATACTGTTTTCGCGGGAATTTTTTAAAACTGGGACGCAGACTGTGGTGCGGAGCGGGTGTAGTGTAGTCGCGCGAATGCAGCTTCTAAACTCAAGGACTGACAGGCTCCGCTGCGGTGGGATGGTTCTTTCAACGGAGCCTGTCACCCCTCCTGATACGGACTGTGTGTATGGGGGGTCTATGTGAGTTTGTGGCAGGGGTGGGACGGTTACAGATCCCCTGCTGTGTGGCTCTGTGATCCTGCCTAAGGACCGCCGCTTAAGATCTCTAACTGCCCTCCCCTGACACAAAGTCACAGAGCAACCCACCCCCCACCACATAACATGAAAAGAACCTCCCAGACTAACCAGGGTAAGTAGTCACTGCATCACTGCACTATGTATGTGCCCTGCTGCTGTGCCTGCCCCCGACTATGTACCCTGCCAAAGGTGACTGTCCTGTCCAATTACCAACCCCCTTTCCCCCCCCTCCTCCAAAAGAACATGATGGAAACAGTAGTTAACAGAAACATATTTTTTATTATCAACTACACATGGGACTGGGAAGTGAAACTTGGACGGGGGCTTGTGTCAGGCAGGAAGGAAAGAACTTGTCAAACTTTGGGGAATGAGAGCCTTCTGCTGCTCGAGCTCTCTGCAGGGGTGGAGTGAGAGTTAGCAGGGACTCTGCCGCCTCTCCTTCTGTGCACTTTGGGTGAAGGGAGTATGGGACTTGGTGGCGGGGGAGGGCGGTTAGAGATGGACTGCAGCGGGGCTCTGTCCTCCTGCCTCCGTTCCTGCAGAACATCCACAAGGCGCCGGAGCGTGTCCGTTTGCTCCCTCAGTAGTCCAAGCAGGGTTTGAGTCGCCTGCTGGTCTTCCTGACGCCACCTCTCCTCCCGATCCATGTTGGCTTGGTGCATTTGGGACAAGTTCTCCCGCCACTGGGTCTGCTGTGCTGCCTGGGCTCGGGAGCAGGCTATAAGCTCTGAGAACATGTCCTCCCGTGTCCTCTTCTTCTTATGCCTAATCCTCCCTAGCCTCTGGGAGTGTGATGACAGGCTAGGTTGTGAGACAGTCGCAGATGGGGCTGTGGGAATGGGAAAAAGGGAGTGAATTCCTCAGAAAGATAAATGTAGTTGTGAACAAAGAACATAGTCTTTCTCTGTGAACAGGACCATGCACAGCACCTATCACATGCGCACTCAGCACAAGGTCGAATTCTCGGCCTTCGCATTCAGTGTCTGGGGTTTTGCAGAGCACTTTTGAGAACCCTGTCAGGACAACGGAATTGCTCTTGCACGCAGACATGGTAAGCCGTAGATTCGTGGCAGCTTAAAACTTTAATATTAGCAATGGCCTCATTTCACATTGAAATCAATGTCGGTCCCTGCTGCCAGCAATCCGGCAAGCAGGAAGTCTGCTCCTGTCCCACACCCTCGCGGCTGTCCCCGGGAACGATCCCTTTCGGCTGACCCTCTCCCGCCTCCACCGCGTGGCTGCAAACCAGCGGTTACAGTTCTGTAAAGGAACGGTAAAGCAGTCCCAACACTAACATTCCCCTACCTCATTCAAAGCAGGTCATCATGAGCGACATCACCCTCATGAGGATCTCTGAGAGCGACAGACAGAGAATGCTCCGGGAAAGCCTTCAAAGACCAGGGCCGTATGCCGCCATGCTGTGCCAAGCAATGATTCCGGAGTACTTGCTAGTCTCGTGGCGCAGCAACGTGTCCTACTACGGAGGACCCAATAAGGCCGCTCTCCCCAAGAACCTAATGCAGCGGATTTCAAATTACCTGCAGGAGAGCTTCCTTGAGATGTCCCAGGAGGATTTCTGCTCCATCCCCGGACATATAGACCGCATCTTACTGTAGCTGCAGTAGCAGGGACTACACAGTAGAGCGGCTTGGGCAGGACAATCATGCAAAACCGGACATTGCTAGATTTTTTTGAAATACTTGCACTGCCCATGACTGAACCGTTAAGTTATTCAAAGTAATCATGAGAAACCCATTTTTTACATTGTTAATAATCATGTTCTGTTACAAATAAATGTTTAGATGTTTACAACACTTACTGGATGATCCTTCACCAGATTCTGTGTCCGGGGTAACGGCTGGGGAGGGTTGGTAGGGGATCTCTGTAAGGGTGATGAAGAGATCCTGGCTGTCGGGGAAATCAGCGTTGTGAGCGCTGTCGACTGCCTCGTCCTCCTCATCTCCTTCCTCATCTTCCCCGTCCGCTAACATGTCCGAGGATCCGGCCGTGGACACTATCCCATCCTCAGAGTCCACAGTCAGTGGTGGGGTAGTGGTGGCGGCCGCACCGAGGATGGAATGCAGTGCCTCGTAGAAACGGGATGTCTGGGGATGGGATTCGGAGCGTCCGTTTGCCTCTTTGGTCTTCTGGTAGCCTTGCCTCAGCTCCTTGATTTTCACGCGGCACTGCGTTACATCCCGGCTGTATCCTCTCTCTGCCATGTCTTTAGAGATCTTCTCATAGATCTTTGCATTCCGTCTTTTGGATCGCAGCTCGGAAAGCACGGACTCATCGCCCCACACAGCGATGAGATCCAAGACTTCCCGATCAGTCCATGCTGGGGCCCTCTTTCTATTCTGAGATTGCACTGCCATCAGTGCTGGAGAGCTCTGCATCGTTGCCAGTGCTGCTGAGCTCGCCACGATGTCCAGACAGGAAATGAGATTCAAACTGGCCAGACAGGAAAAGGAATTCAAATTCAAATTTTCCCGGGGCTTTTCCTGTGTGGCAGTTCAGAACATCCGAGCTCTTACTGCTGTCCAGAGCGTCAACAGAGTGGTGCACTGTGGGATAGCTCCTGGAGCTATTAGCGTCGATTTCCATCCACACCTAGCCTAATTCGACATGGCCATGTCGAATTTAGCGCTACTCCCCTCGTCGGGGAGGAGTACAGAAGTCGAATTAAAGAGACCTCTATGTCGAACTAAATACCTTCGCGGTGTGGACGGGTGCAGGGTTAATTCGATGTAACGGCGCTAACTTCGACATAAACGCCTAGTGTAGACCAGGCCCAAAGTATGGTGCTATCAGGAAGGGCATGGATACAGAAAGAACAATATTGCTACAGAGCATTCAGATCTTTCACCTGAATATTTAACCCCTGCTGGTAACAGGATTTCCAACTATTTGCATAAAGGGATGGTGGGGGGTTAGGACCCAATTCTACATGGTGCCAAGAGCCCTTAATTTCAGTGGAGTTAAGAGCATTTAGTATTTCAGAGGAGACACTCCAAAACAGTGCAGAATTGGGCCCTTAAACTTTTAATCCCAGAATAAGACAATTAAGGAATTTATTGTGCTCTGCAGTGTTTATATAACATGCAACAACTGTATTTCTAATCCTTCTCATTTTCTGAAATCCACCTCGTTGTTTGCACCAGATTTACCACTTTTTTTTTTTTGGGGGGGGGGGTGTGTGTGTCATATAATGCTTTGCTTAGGTGATCATCTAAAGTTGTATTAAATTTCAGGAGAAAAAAAATAAGAAGGAAATTAGTTGTAAAGCAGTATGGCTGGGATGTGTGTGTTTGTACACGTGCTTCTTTCACTCACGTTTATTACTCTTAACCTGCACAAAGGCAACTTTATGAAATCAAGCTATCCTCTAGCAGCCAGTTATAAAATTACCCACAGTAACCACTCCAGCCTCTCAACTCATTTGCTGCTACTTTGCCATAACATTTGTGATTGGTGAAGCAGATTGATGGATGTTCCATTTTACAAAGTCATGATGACCTGCCCAAGTTGGAACAGAGCAAAAACACTTAGTCTGATGAACATGCCAGGGATCTCAAAAGAGCTGCTTTTGATGGTGTAAATGAAACTGATGTGCCATAATGAGAAACAGAACAGATAGATATGACATCACAGGGCTTCATCTTCACAGTCAAAGTTGAGGGTGGGTTGAGAAGAACCAGGTATTTATTTTTTAATTGTAGACTAAGATAACCAGATAAAGACATGAGGAAATGTAGATTTACACAGGCATAACATGTTTTTTCTTACGTATTTTATACACCTCAGGAATGGCAAATACAGAGCATAGCAAAAGCTAAAATACACACACCATAATGGGAAGGCTAGAAAGGACATGGTTTATGGAAATATAACATGATCTGATTCCAGAGAGTGCTTATTTGTTTCTTCAACTCTGCCAAAATTAACAGCTATAGAGTTGTTCTTAAAAATAGTTGTGTTATAACTTTAGCAGGCTGAAACTCATCTTAAACAACATTGGAAGAAGGACACTTTCAAGTTCTCTGTTGCAAATATAGATACTTTAGCACTTATCTTGTGGTAGATATATATATATATATATATATATATATATATAGAATAGTGCAATAGGAAATGTTTGCCCGTATGTGAAATCCTATTGTCTGAGCTATTGTGCTTTCTCTTTTTTGTAAAAAGCAAAATAACAAAACCTGTGTGAAAGAAGGAATGATGGAACTAAGGGTTTGTTTATACTGTATTTGCATAGACATACCCGAGCTAGCTTTAATCAAGCTAGGTTGAAGCTGTAACAGTGAGTGCTTCAGCACAGAGTAGCCCTGTAAACAACTGGCCAGGGTTCTCAGTGGGCTTGTACAGGTTTAGCTTTGGTATGTCTACTCAAGCTGTAATCACACCCTATGAGTAGAGTATACACATGCACCAAATGTTTTAGCGTTTAATTGCCATAAAGAAGTTGGAGGAGGAGGGGAGAGATGTGCATATTGTAACTAAGCTGCTGGATGGCTTCCATCCCCAGCTCCCAGAACAAGTGTGAGGGAAAGGGTTGGGCCATAGCCCTCTGGGAGGGGCAGCAACCCAAATCAATATCTAGCTAATAGAGGGCACCATGTTACCCAGAGTGACCAATCAAAAGAACTACATCAGGAGGCAGAGGGGATCAGGCTCAGGAAAGATCCTGTGGGTGCAGCAGGTTGACGGCAGCAACCTGAAAGCTGGCTGCAGAAGGGATCCATGCCAACACCTCACTGGCATCACCAATTGAGATACCTCAGTTTAGTGCAGGGATCAGCAGCCTTTCAGAAGTGGTGGGCCGAGTCTTCATTTATTCACTCTGATGTAAGGTTTCGCGTGCCAGTAATACATTTCAACATTTTTAGAAGGTCTCTTTCTATAAGTCTATAATATACAACTAAACTATTGTTGTATGTAAAGTAAATAAGGTTTTTAAAATGTTTAAGAAGTTTAATTTAAAATTAAATTAAAATGCAGGGCCCCCTGGACCAGTGCCAGGACCCAGGTAGTGTGAGTGCCACTGAAAATCAGATCGCGTGCCGCCTTTGGCACACGTGCCATAGGTTGCCTACCCCTGGGTTAGTGATTACATCATCAGACCCCTTGGTGCTGCAAGGCCCAGTAATTCCATATTTGAAAGCTTTTGTCAGACACCAATATGACTTATTCAGGATGCAAACATTTTTTAAATATTATGGAAATGTTAATTAACCAAAACAAAAAACCTCCTCTGACATTTTAGGAACAGGAAAAGGACATCCAACTAAACCAATTTGCTTCATCCAACTCTGGATGGCAGATTCCATTTTCCTAGTCAATCCCCTTTCATTCCTTGGTCCTCCTACCGAGATGGTCAACACAAGGGCTAATTAAAGGTCAGTTGTGGTGGTGGTCTGTGTAATATGGACAACTGTCTTCTAGGAAGTGGAGTAAAATCTCTTAATTTAGGCCAATGAATAATAATCAGATGATTGTAAATTTCAACCTGTTTGCAATGCCCTAGGTTTGACAGGAAGCTATTACATTACATAACATTTTGAGAGACCAGCCCGTGGTGCCTTAATTAATCTGGGTCCAGTTAGATCCAAAAACTAAGCTATACATGCCTTTCTTCTTGCCCTCAAACACAGGGATGAGAATTGTCAAAATGGCAGACGCATCAAATTCTCCTCATCCTGTCACACACACAAAAATCCAAAACCTTATCAAAGACTTGTCCTTTCACAGCTTTCACCATTGCATCCGGATGATGACATGCAAGAACAGTAGTGTGAGAACACCCTTTTCTCAGTAAGGTTACTCAGGCTGTGGTCAGAATTTTTCTTCACTGTGGCTTTAAAACAAAAATTCTGCAAGATGAGATAAAACAAACTTGCAGGACTGAACAGAAGGGGCCAATTAGCTCAGACAAAACCTTTGATTACTTGTGTTCAGTCTCAGTTTTAATTCTTCTCTCGTTGTTGTGTTGTCAAAATTGGTGTATGAAAATTCCATTAAGGTTCTTTTATATACATTTTTTTCTTTCAAAATTTTCATTCATTCTCTTCCCCCAGTACACCTCTACCTTGATATAACGCTGTCCTTGGGAGCCAAAAAATCTTATCACGTTATAGGTGAAACCGCGTTATATCGAACTTGCATTGATCCGCCGGAGTGCTGCTTTACCGCGTTATATCCGAATTCGTGTTATATCGGGTCGCATTATATCTGGATAGAGGTGTATTGTAAAATAATTGCTATTTAGCATTAATTTCCTGCATCTTTGTGCCTTTAAGAAGCTGCCTGCACAGTGCTTCACTTGGTACAGCTAATTTTACATGAGATGCTTAATTCCTTGCCAAAGACCACATGCTCACTCCTTTGCCTGAAATGGCAACTAGCCCATGATGTCACAACTTGGCCTTAAGAACAGGTGGGGCTTCAGTCTGATGGGGGACAGGAAGAGAGGAGGAAATTAGGCCATGAGTTGCACTCTCTCCAGTCTCGCTGCCAGAAGGGAAAATTGGGCTAGTTTGAGTTTCTCAGCCTGCATGAGGCCCTAAGCAGCTTGGATTGCTTGCATAGACTACCCACCCTGCATTCTACATGGGGACATAATTAAAATTCTCTCTTGCATCCAAGATCCTTGGGAACATATCATGATACTTTCAATCAGCTTAATGACCATTGTGCTTTGTTATAGTTATTCAGTAGGTTCCTACAAATGAACTGTTTCTCTATTCTATAACATGCTGTCCATGCAAAGAGGACCAACACCTAAGAATTCTTAGACCAGGTCTCAAAGAACATGACTTTAAAGGAAGGCATTAAACTCCTGTAAGAGACAATTATACAATAGCCTACCCACAACAGATGTTTCTTCCTACCCCCTGTCAATTCATGTCTAGATTCTGTCCTGAAGCATGAAAGCTTACATTGCTTATAAATTATAATCTTAGCTGGTGTTACTGTAACTTATTTAAATAAATAGGATTCTCTTTTAATCTAAGCTCATTTCTTCATTAATTTCTTGTCGCAGTGAGTTTCATGAATTAATTACATATTGTCTGATAAAATATTTTTGTTTATCAGTTTTAAATGTATTGCCTGTGTACTTCATAATAATGTTGAAAAAATGCAAGCCATCAGTATAATGGACTTTATACTTATTTTTAGATTTTTCCAAATATTTTAATTATTTACTTCTAGAATATATTCTCTGGATAGAAAAGGTCCCATGGAACTACAATTGACAGACAAGGGAAAAATATTTATTTAAAGCTAAATGTCAATGGCATCCTATGAACTGACCAGCAAGAGTGCTCCTCTCTCTGGGTATGTCTACATCGGGGTAGGCAACCTATGGCACGCGTGCCAAAGGCAGCACGCAAGCTGATTTTCAGTGGCACTCACATTGTCCAGGTCCTGGCCACCGGTCCGGGGGGCTCTGCATTTTAATTTAATTTTAAATTAAGCTTCTTAAACATTTTAAAAACCTTATTTACTTTACATACAATAGTTTAGTTATATATTATAGACTTATAGAAAGAGACCTTCTAAAAACATTAAAATGTATTACTGGCACACGAAACCTTAAATTAGAGTGAATAAATGAAGACTCAGCACACCACTTCTGAAAGGTTGACGACCCCTGATCTACATAGCAGTTGAAGATGGGACTGCAGCATAGGTAGGCACAAATGTGCTAGCTTTAATTTAGCTAGCATTACTAAAATATCAGTGAAGATGGGGCTGCATGGGCTGTACAAGCTCACCTGGGACTCTGGGTACGCACTTGCATTGCAAGCACATGCCACCATGTCTTCACTGCTATATTTAGCTGTGGTCGCTAGATTAAAGCAGGTACAGATATGCCTATTTGAGCTGTAATCTCACCTCTGAATGCAATGTAGACATACCTAATTTGAGGCAGCATGTTGGCATGACCTGTGAAGTGGTATGCAGGATCCTAACTACATGAAGATTGAAAATAATCTCCTTTCCAGCCTGGCAGCTGGTGGCAATTGATAGTGCTACGAAGGGTATATTTCCTCTTAAAATGAACATTTCAATCACATAACTGAGAACCCCTAAAGTTAAAGAAAAATTCTGAATTATCTTTTGTTTAGTCTGTGGTATGTTAGCTAAGGCTATACTTTCAGAACTTAGTTTAGAAAACTTGGGGAAGTTTACTTTCTTCCTGGCAGAAATGAATCAAAAGTTAAATATGACAATATTTACAGCCTTACATTTTTTCCCAGGAGGGCCCTGTGAGTCACCTTGTTACCCCCCGGCTCCCGTATGAGGGAGTCTTGTGCTTGGCTGGGCGTCAGCTCCCTAACTCCACCAGACTGTGAGCCAATCAAACAATCTCCTCTGTGCAGTCCTACCCTTTACTTTGTCTTGCAGATTAACAACATGTGCCCCCCAGGCCCTGACACTGGTTACTCACAGAACTACCAAGTCCACTGTTCCAAAGGAACAGTATACACACCAGCTTGTATGATCCAGCTCAGGATCACACCATTTAGATATACCGATAGTAAAAACAAAAGAAAGTTTTTATCATTAAAGACTAAAGATTCAGGAGATAGTGAGTAAGGATATTGGAAACAAATGGTTACATATAAAACAAAATCATAACATGCTTTCTAGAGACTAAACTTCATTAGCAAGGACATTCATCTGATGGTAAAGTTTCTCACCCCCAAAATATTTTACAGCATCTTCAACCAAGGTTGGCTGAGATCCCATGTTCATGAATGTAAATGCAGTGCCCATTTACTTCCTAGGTGTAGGATAATGGGGTGTCTTTTTTGCCTCATAAATATGCCCCCAAAGTTCATTGGCTTTGTACACAGCCAGGATAACCACCTGAGACTTATTTTTCCTGTGTGCTGCTTCCCTGTTGACTTCAGATCTCCTTGATAACTTGACTTGGTATGTAAATGGACATCCATTGTGTTAGCTCACAATGTTTAATTTACATCCTAACACATTTCTTACCTCCTGTCCGGAGGAAACTCTGTTTTCACTTCTGCCTTGATACAGACTTTAAAAACATAGTTTCAGTATATATACATAACTCCTTACATAGCATCTGTACATATATTTCACAATGATATTGATGACCAGTGTGACCCTGCTTTTCATTTAAGAACTAGAATGTACATGCCAGAATCAAGATATTCTTGTAACCCTGTTGCCAGTTGCCATTAAGGGGTTCTTGGGTCACACACGCACTTTTCTAAACTCCTCATCAGAAGGTTTTGGATCTTAGTGGCAACCATCTTTGTGGTCATGTAGGACTGGAAGGACTCCAGATAGAGATTGTCAATGTCCCTTTTAATCAGCCACAGTGAGCAGTATGTGTGACAAAAGGCATTACCTCCCCTCCCATACGTCCCTCCGGAACAGAATATGCTCTTACCTAACCTCCTGAGATGGCAGTGGAGGGAGAGACCAGCATCAGAAATTAAACCCAGATCTCCTGAATTACAACATAAAGCACCATCACCAGTGAATTGCAATTCTTTACATGCTAAATGAAAGGAGTGAATTTACCTCTCAATTCCTTTACCTCACTTTACAGGGAGGCATTTTAATTGAATAAGCAGATGCAACATGTATTTGCAGGCAAAACAATGTATTGCAAACTCTTTGTGGGTTGCAGCACACAGACCACCAACTTCCTGCTACAGCAAGAGATGTTTCTGATAAGGAAGATTATAGAGAAAGTAGCACACAATAATACAAAAGATCTACTATGAAAAATTCTTATTCTATCCACTTTTATTCCAATTCATGATTTCCAGTTGTTGCTAAACTGATCATATATAATGAAAACTTTTCCCCCTAATTTGAATTAAACCTGTGAAATATATTAAAATTCTCCTCCATTTTTATTTTTAATATTTCTCCATAGTCTCCTTGTTCATGTCCTCACAAAGTGGGAGGGAATGGCTAGAGACCTAGACATCAGGTTTCAAATACAGAGTCCTTGAAACTACAGGCTTAACACATGGCAGCGCCAACTCATCCCTTCATCCTACTGAGGTAATATATTGAGTTATATAAATGTTAATATGTGGGGATGTCTTGGACAAGACCTTAAACAACTTTGAAGTCCTGTTTGCTCTGTGTGGATACTGAAGACCCAACAGCACTTTCTTGAAAAAATGAGATTTGACTCCGCATCCCATGCCAAAGTTTCCCCTCTGACACTGTTGTCAGGTGTGCCAGTTGGTTGAAGCCCTTCACCCCAGAGATGGCTGCATTTCTGTGGTACTGACTTATAGTTTGTGAAATGTTCTGGGATCCTCCAGAATGAAAAGCACTACAGAAATGTAAACTCTTATTAGAGTTTCTTTCTAGTTTTGCATATAGGTCACTATTCTGTACTTGACAAAATAGCTTCCGGAACTTGATCTCCTGTTGTTTATATATGAAGAATGAAAGAGAAATGTCCAAAACTACCTTGATATTTATGTAATAACTTTCTTAGAGACCCAAAGATTTGTTTCACTGGAAACAATTTCAATTGTTTTGTGTTTAAATAGATTACTGGGGGATGAAACAGCTCCAACATGTTTTAAAGTATTGCTTCAACTGATCAGTTTATCTTCCTTTTCACTGAGCTGGTCAGAAATCTCATACTACAATCCTATTACAGTTTGCAATATTAAGGTTTCAGACTTTGTTATTTTCTTGTCAACAGAAGAATCTGGGGGATCTTGGGCTTATAAATGTCATATACTTGTAACATTATTATTGTTTTCGGTCAAGATTTTCCATGACCTTAGTAAGTTTATTTTACAAGAATCACATTTTAAACAATGTTCTTTTGCCTTCAGATAAGTTATACTAATTTTATAACACGTACTATGCTTTTGCAATGAGACAACACCCACTAGTTAGGTGCAATGAGCACCTCACCCTCCCTGATTGAACTAACCTCGTTATCTCCATACTGATTTATACCTGCCTCTGGAAATTTCCATTACTTGCATCTGATGAAGTGGGCATTCACCCACGAAAGCTTATGCTCCAATACTTCTGTTAGTCTTAAAAGTGCCACAGGACCCTCTGTTGCTTTTTACAGATTCAGACTAACACGGCTACCCCTCTGATACTTGACACCCAGTAGTTGACAACCTCAGCTTTAAGTTTCAACTGCTTCCCTGGTGACAAAAATGTTAACCATATACACAATGGGGCCTTTAACTTGTTTGGACTTCTATGTTCTATTGCAATAAAAATGTGAAATATAGTAATAGTACATTTTCAGAAATGTTTCTATTAGTACAGAACATAAAATAGTTACCAGTTGCTTTATTACAATTTTAATAGAAATGGAAAATTTGCCTCAAATGTTTTAAATATTAATAAAATTCATTCTTCATGCCTTTTATATATCAGCACTTCCATTTTCTCATGGACTCATATTCTGAACAAACCCTGGTTTGACATCAGAAGAATAATTTAGTAATCACTGATATTCTTTATGTCACAGCTATATGAGCTAAATAGGGGAAAAAACAAGCATGTGTACATTTGCGTATGTAAACCTCAAGTGGCATTAATTCAATCTACTGCTAGTCAAATCTGGTGATTGATACTGTTCAATCAGTAATTGAAAGGGCTTTCCAGCTGGCTTTGAGGCAGTCAGAGAGAAAGCATGATCCAATGATTAGGTCAAATTCCTATGTGACCTTGGGCAAGTCACTTGGCCCAGATCCACAAAGGTACTTAGGCTCCTCAAGTCTATTGATTTATGAAAGTTCGGCACCTAAATATCTTTCAGGATCCAGGCCTTAGTCTCTCTCTGTTTTATCTCCACTTTACAGATGGGGAAATGAAAGTACTTCCCTGCCTCACAGGGGTGTTCTGTGGAAAAATGCATTAAAAATGGTGAGAAACTCAGATACTATTGTAACAATGGCCATACAAGTAGCTAAAATAATTTAACTGCTGCTATGATTTAAAGCATCTATGATGCTCCCCAGGACACCTGGGGTTGCGAGACACCTCACTACCACCTGCCCTAGGGGTGAGGCAGTGCTGTGGATCAGCTCCTTGAAACCACCAGGCTCTGGCAACATGAGCACTGCCTTCCAGGCCTCCGCAGGCCTTGCTCTCTCTATGCAGGACAGTGATAGGCACACACCAACCGCGGAGACCTCCAAATGTTCCCCGTAGAGTTCAGCTCTTTTTCCACTGAACACTCTCAGAATTACCAGGCCTGCTGTTCCCAAAGAAACAGTACACACCAGCTTGTAAGATTCATCTCAGGATCATTTTGTTTTACACCCCAGCACTTGGATATATTTATAGTGAAAACAAGAATAAGTTTATTACCAAAGAACAGAGTTTAGGTGATAGTGAGTAAGAATAATGGAAACAAATGGTTTTTTTTATATATATATATATATATATATATATATAAAAATAATCTCTCACAACACTCTTTCTAGAGACTAAACTTAACTAACAAGTTTATCACTTGTCTAAAGAAGCTTATCTCAACCAAAGTTCTCTCCAGTGTTTTCAACCAAGCCTGGCAACCCCTCACCAAGGAAACTCATTGTCCTTCCTAGGCGAAGGATGCCAGGATGTCCTCTTTGTCCCCCAAATGTACTAGAGCTAACCATTCATGTGCACATCAAACTAGGGTCATCTCCCATCCCCACTCCTTACTTCCTCTGGTTATTTTTCTCTCTTTGAAGTTTTCACAATCCTTCCTTAGCATTTGGTTCAGACCATTGGGAGGAGCCCCATTGGGAATGATACAACACGTAATTTACGTGTAAACAGACACCTAGATAAACATATCTTGTCTGACAGAAAACCTGTTTTTCACCATTGCTGATGACCAGTCCCTACGCATAATTCTTAACATAATTTTCAGCGTACATACGTAACTTCTTACACAACATTCATGTGTGTGTTTTGCAATGATACTGATGACCACTGTAATACCGGGATTTTTCTGAGACCTCACATGACACTCTTTGGTGAACCAGAATGTATATACCAGACCCAGGAGATTCCTGTAGTTCCTATTCATCCCCCTGTGTGTCCCTTGCAAGTTGGCACTAAGAGGTTCCTGGGTCACAGCATCTGAAACAACTGAGTAACTTCATTGGCTCTGGACACTATAAAATATATTGTACTAAATTTGCAGAAGTGGGCATCAACTTGAGATACCTTACCATGCTGAAGATATACGGAGCATCTTCCCTTTGAAAATTAGGCCCCTGAATCATAAAAATGTAGGGTTGAGAGGGACCTTGAGAGGTCATCTTGTCCATTCCCTGGTGCTGAGGCTGGACCTAGTATACCTAGACCATACCTGACAGGTGTTTGTCCAACCTGTTCTTAAAAACCTCCAATCAGGAGGATTCCATAACCTCCCTTGTAAGCCTGTTCCAGTGCTCAACTATCCTTATTAGGAAAAACTTTCTAACTGTATCTAACTTAAATCTCCCTTGTTACAGGTTCAGCTGATTACTTCTTGGGCTAATATCATTCCGGATATGGAGAACAATTGATCACTGTCCTCTTTTAACAGCCCTTAACATATTTGAAGACTGCTACCAGGTCCCCCCTCAGCCTTCTTTTCTCAAGACTAAATATGCCCAGTTTTTTTAAACTTTCCTCATAGGTTAGCTTTTCTAAAACGTTTATTGTTTTTGTTGCTCCCCTCTGGACTCTCTCCAATTTGTCCACATCTTTTCTAAAGTGTGGTACCCAGAACTGGACACAGTACTCCAGCTGAGGCCTCACCAGCACTGAGTGGTCGGGACTGTTACCTTATAACACTCCTGTTATTACATCCCACAATGATATTAGCTCTTTTTGCAACTGCATCACACTGTTGACTCATTCAGTTTGTGATCCGCTATGACCCCCAAATCCTTTTCAGCAGTATTCCTGCCTAGCCGGTTATTCCTCATTTTATAGTTGTGCGTGTGATTTTTTTCTTCCAAAGTGTCATGCTTTGCGCTTGTCTTTATTGAATTTCAGCTTGATGATTTCAGACCTATTCTCCATTTTGTTAAGGTCATTTTGAATTCTAATCCTGTCCTCCAAATTGCTAGCAACACCTCCTAGCTTATGCCATCTGCAAATTTTATAAGCATGTTCTCCACTCCATTATCCAAGTCAATAATGAAAATATTGAATAGTACTGGACCCAAGACAGACTCCTGCAGGATCCCACTAGATATGCCCCCCCAATTTGATGGTGAATCATTGATAACTAATCTTTGAATAGGGTCTTTCAACCAGATTTGCACCCACTTTACAGTAATTTCATCTAGACCATATTTCCCTAGTTTGCTCATGATAAGATCATGTGGGACTTTATTTTTTAGTAGTAGTAGTAGTAGTACTATTTGTACTATGGTAGTGCCTAAGGGCCCCAGTAATAGACCAGACCCCATAGTGATTGGTGCAATAAGGTGTCTCATGATGGGTACTGAAAAATTGAGGCACCAAAAATCATTAGACACTTTTGGAAATGTAGGCCATTATGCTAGTGGAAACAAGGTCACCTAGTCAGATGGCTGCATAACTCATCTTTAAAAAAAATTAAAATAAAATCCCAAACATTTCAGCTAATCAGAAATTTATTAATAAACTGCACCCAATATAATGTGCTTTTAAGATAGTTACTTTTATGACAAAACTGGTCTCCATTAGGCTATAGCACACACTAGGGCTTTTCTAGACCAATGGGAATGCAGTAATTCAATAATGCTACCATACATAACTGCCACATTAGTGCGTCAACATTCATCTGACAAAGTGATTTAATATACCTAAGTCATGTGATATGATAGAAATAAAGTCATTGTACTGGAACATTGATCCTGTAACAACATCTCGTGTCCTGAAAATGAATTCCTCAGCACTTATGTAGCAGGACAAACCCCATCCTTTGATAGTGTTCTGTTCCAGTTAAATGCTCTCTTAAGCCCACTTCTAAAATAATAATATAATAATATGGAGATATACCTATCTCATAGTACTGGAAGGGACCCCAAAAGGTCATAGAGTCCAGCCCCCTGCCTTCACTAGCAGGACCAAGTACTGATTTTGCCCCAGATCCCTAAGTGGCCCCCTCACGGATTGAACTCACAACCCTGGGTTTAGCAGGCCAATGCTCAAACCACTGAGCTATCCCTCCCCCCATAGTACTGCACCATTAAGATTTACAAGAACGAACACATAATTCTTGGCCCTAATCCTGCAACCAAAGAAGTCAATGGGAGTTTAGCCCATTGGAGCACGTTTGGACCTTAGAAGATGTACTCGTATTATAAACTCTTACTCTGAGTAAACTACCAACTTCAGAAAAAGGTGAATTTAAGAGGATCTATTCTTTACAGTGTGAACCCAGTCCAACACTGGGATCTGCTAGTGTGGACCCAAACCGCCAAAAAAGGCCCCATTGACTTTAATGAGACTCCATATTGGGATAAGGATCCACACTAGCAGATCGCAGTAAAGAATTGGGACCTATGGTTGAAACTGTGCTAGCAACAATCATAGTTTTAATCACAGTGTTTTGTGGGCATGGCCACATAGTCCATAAGAAACTGGAATGGTCTCACAAGACAAGTGGTAGAAAACACATCACTGAGTCATTTAAAATTAGACTTGACAAAACCCTAGAAAACTGTCTAATAGGTAAAACCCTGCACTGACAGAGGACAGTCAATATGACCGAGCAAGTTTACAAAAAATAAGTGACACAGTATTTGCACCCCAAAATTCTACATTAACAAGTTCCAGACATTGGTTATGCATAGTAGATTTTACACCATTCTTTCCTGAACTTAAAAAAAACCCTCCAAACTAGTGTATGGTAGGATCCAAATTATCTGTATCACTGGATTCAAAGCAAGTGTGTCAAAAAAAATAGGGAGACATACCGGCAATTTATTAGGAAAATGTGGGTAATCAAGATCCTACTGTACTGGACAAAAGGTTCACCGCAAAGATCATTTAATATAAAAAATAGTGCTGAAAGATGATTACTCTGATGTCCTACAATGGATTTAAAAGGCCAACTGTATTTTTTTAAATATAAAAATTAAATTGCTTAATCAGTCAAATTCAGCTGTAAGTTAAACTGATGTAAATTTGGAGTAACTGCACTGCGTTCATAGATTTATAGATTCCACAACCAGAAGGGACTCTGGATCATCTAGGCTGACTTCAAATATAATACAGGCCATAGAACTTCCCCAAAATAATTCCTAGAGCATACCTTTTAGAAAAACATCCAATCCAAAATTGTCAGTGGTGGTAAACCTACTACAACCTTTGGTAAATTGTTCCAGTGGTTAATTACTCTCATCTTTAAAAATGTAAGCCTTATTTGCACTCTGAGTTTGTCTCGGTTCAACTTCCAGACAGTATCGTGTTATACAGTTCTTTGCTAGATTAAAGAGCCCATTATGAACTATTTGTTGCCCATGTAGCTACTTATAGACAGTAACCAGGTCACCCCTTAACCTTCTCTTTGTTAAACTAAATAGATTGAGCTCCTTGAGGCTATCACTATAAGGCATGTTTTCTAATCTTTTAATCATTTTTGTGGCTCTTCTCTGAACCCTCTCCAATTTATCAACATCCTTCTTGAATTGTGGACACCAGAACAGGACACAGTATTCCAGCATTGGATGCACCAGCGCCAAATACAGAGGTAAAATATCCTCTCTAGTCCTACTTGAGATTTTCCTGTTTACACACACCAGGACTGCATTAGCTCTTTTGGCCACAGGGTCATGTTTTGGACACACTGGAAGCTTGTGGTCAGCAGATTATTTCTCACGACACCCAAATCTTTTTCAGAGTCACTGCTTCCCAGGATAGAGTCTCCTATTGTGTGTGTGGCCTGCATTCCTATAAGTGTGGCCTGTATTCTTTGTTCCTAGATGTAAACGTTTGCTTGCACCCAGTTTACCAAACAATCCAGATCGCTCTGAATCAGTGACCTGTCCTCTTATTTATTTACCAAATAGAATTGCTCCTGGTTCAAACTGGTGTAACAGAGCAGAATTTGAAACAGTGTATCTTAATGTTAGGGTTCTCTTTTGGAACACAGTTGGACAATTGAAAGTCATTGCTATAGAAACTATAATGAACATAAAAAGAACAGGAGTACTTGTGGCACCTAGAGACTAACAAATTTATTAGAGCATAAGCTTTCATGGACTACAGCCCACTTCTTCGGATGCATCCGAAGAAGTGGGCTGTAGTCCACGAAAGCTTATGCTCTAATAAATTTGTTAGTCTCTAAGGTGCCACAAGTACTCCTGTTCTTTTTGCGGATACAGACTAACACGGCTGCTACTCTGAAACCTATAATGAACATAGTTGAACACAAACCATTCCATTCATCCCTGGGAAGAAACCATAAAAACTGTCAATGTTCTAACATACATTTAGCATTGTGGGCTTTCTATTTTGAACACTAACAGGCTTTTTCAAAAATCCCTTTTACTGTTTTGATCACACATGGTGGGAGATTAAAGTATTTTCCTGGTTGATTACATTACATTTTGCTTCTGGGCACTTGATTTTTAATACCTTCAAGATATGCATGCTATTTGGTGACTTTTTTAATAGTCTTCACTATTAAGAACAAAGCCGTGACTAAAACTGTAAATTCATTAGGACTAGTGACGTTCTTCTCACTGGCAGTCACATAGACATGACTAAATTGATAATAGAAGTTGTTTTATTCTTTAAGGGTTCTGTGTGTTTTGACCTCTTGTAGTTTTAACTCTAACATAACCAATAAAAATACCTTAACTGAAAGCAAAAAGAAAATTTGCTTGGTTTTACAATCTTTCCAATATCAGCCTGCTGTACATCCAAAAGAGAACAAGAACAATCTAGTTTGGTGAATGTCTAGTATTTTGCTGGTAAAAGGGGTCACATAAATAACATCCCCTCAAATGTCTGAAATATTAAAGAATAGTTGATATATCAAATAAAAAAGCACAATCAACTAAATAATTTCTGTAGTGCAAAAATTGATCTGCTGCATTGCTATTAATAGCACAAAAAACTTTCAGCCAGCTTCCTACTTGCCTAAGGTCAGTCCCCCTGTGTAATCCCTTACCAGGTGCTGCAGAAAAATTGGCTGTGCTGGTCTACTTATTTATTTTTCAAATAAGCAAGATTTTGTTCAAAGTGATTTACCTGCAGTGTCATACAAATTCAGAATTACTTCTTTATTGCCAACGGTAATACTGGTGGTATACTTCTCAAATACAGAAGGTGCATATTTCTGTCAAAAAAAGGAAATACAACTCTAGTTAAATGATAATAATACTATTTTGCAGTTCAGTAATCCCTTCCCTTCAGGGATCTCAAAGCACTTTATAAGCATGAATGAATTAAGCCTTACAGGAACTCTGGTAGCCAGATATTATCCCCATTTTACTGATGGGGAAGGAGAAGCAGACAGGTTAAAATGACTTGTCCACTTTCAGGTGGCAAAGAGCAGAAGGGCTAGAAACAGCACTGACATCTCCTGTAGGCTATGTTCCCATATATTTGGTGTATGTACTCTAACAACAAATTTTAATTCTCTGAAATGCAATTATACAAAGAGAAAGGAATGATTCAGCTGTTACAGGTTTCAAGCTTTATTTGAACCTCACCACCAATATTCTAGGTACAGCTGTTTTCTGAGCCGGATACCCGGTATTCTCCCTCCTAAACCTTTTGTGTTACCAGAAAGCCCCAACCATATCTTCACATTACAGGTTTCAAGACAGAGACTTCTCTGAAAATAAGGCTGTTTACAAATGCCTAGAGGAAAAGTCATTCTTGAACTTAAAAAACTGAAGGCACAACGGGCAAGATAAGGGTCTAAAACCAACTCTCAAATTTACTCAGCAGAGCTCAGCCACCGCCAGGCAGTTGCTTCTCTCAGGCAGGTACAAACCAGTCGCCTGCACATCCTGCCACGACTTGGTTTAGCGATGAGTTGAACAGCCTCCAGAAAGCCCCCACCCCGCTTCCTGGAAACCCCCTTCACCCCACGACAAACCTTCCCAGCCTGCTGCTAGCGCCAGCCGCACGCACCTCTGCCTCGTCTAGTGCGGAGCCCGGCACCTGCTGTCGCTCTTGCAGCTCTGGCCAGCGAGGAACAACTTCTAGGGCATGAATGTCCCCTCACCTCGCTGGCCTCCGGGAAAGAGCTCAGGAAATGAGCCCCCGGGGGGGAGCCCGGCCCGGCTGCTCGGGGCAGCCCAGCGCCCAGGGGCGGGCTAGGCTCGTCCTCTTTGGGGTAATCCTGGTGGAGGGGGGCAGGGGGGCTCCTGGAGATGCCAGCGGGCTGCCCCCTGCTGGGGCGGGAGGGCTGCCGGGCAGGGGCGCCTCGGGGAGAGGCAGGATGGGGGTCAGGCCCCGGCACTCACCTCCGGGAAGGCTCCCTTGGCGTACACCATGAGCAGAGACGTTTTCCCGCAGCCTCCATCCCCCACGATCACGATCTTCAGCTCCTTCTTGCCGGAGGGGGCGGGCGGGCTCTCGCTCTTCTTGGGGTCCCCGGGCTCCCCGCCGGGGACGGACCCGTTCGGCACCGCCATGGGCGGGGGGTGCTCCCGGCTCTAGCGCAGCAGCCACCCCGCGGGAGCAGGCGGCATCTCCGTCAGCTCGGCTCCCTGTGCGGCCGGGGGTCGCTGCTCTCCGGGCTGAGGAGGGCGGGGAAGGGGCCGAGCTGCCCCGCTCCCGGCTCCGTCGGGGATTGGCTGAGGGGAACACGCTCGGCTCGAGCCGCCTGCGCCAGCCGCAGCAGCCCCGGCTCGGCTCGGCTCCGCTCCGCTCCCCGGAGGTGCCCCACACACCGCAAAGCCGGACCCCGCCCCGCGGTGGCGCCATTGCCCGTAAACCCGGCTCCGCCTCACGGCCCGTAGGCAGACGTCGCTAGGGGAGCCTTCAGTGCAGCCACTGAGACCCCCCCCC